>NC_090231.1:35079475-35334475 GCF_024489055.1 Chanodichthys erythropterus | reverse complement strand
TCTGTCACTTGACCATCCTGACTTGTACAGGACACTAAGAGATAGACGGGTGCTTCATTCAAATGATCTGATTTAGACTTTTATTTACTTTCAACATGATCAAAGCACATACATAAGATCATATCGTTTAAATAACTCAAACTCCAGTTTTGAAACCAATGATGTTTAAATTTCAGAATACTTTTATTTGACCGTTTATCTAAAACAGCCACATAAACTAAAAAGACTGGTGAAAAGAGGGGAAAACATCATCCTGCACCAACATAAATGAGTAAGCTTTTTAAACCACTTTAAACTACCACCTTTACTAGAATTTATCACATTCTGTTATTTATTGTGGCATCCCGAGTGTTTTTCAACTGTTCCACAGGGACCCATTATTTACCTTTGTTTGTTTTGTCTTTCTTTCCCTTTATTGTTTGCTATATGGGCTGTGGTATAGCGCATACCAGGAGCTGTCTCTCTTCAGAAGCCTCGTCCTGCCTTGTCTAACCACAAGATCAACTTGAACAAATACCTTTAAACAAATACATAGTCAGTGTTAGTTTGTCTTGTCTGATTTAAATACTTGAGGCTGTGGTTTCCGGATCCTAATCAGGGCACATTTTCTAGTGGCGAGTTTGAGTGGTTTTCAAGATGGTAGATGTAAAGAGATTTTCAAGGCTTACATAATATAAAAAAGAGAGTTGAACGTTTCTGCATTGATGTTTGACTTGCACTGTTCCCAAAAACTGTATAAGAAGTGAGGCAGAGCAAAAGTATTCAATTGTAATGGAAAATAGCTATAACATGGTGTTCTTTTGAGCCATGGTGGCTCAACTTTGTATTATACGAACATTACAATAACTGTGTTAAACTTTTTACTCTTGTGCTCTATAGGCTGCAATAGACTCCCATGACAGCAGAATAATAATAGGAGAAAACAAACACTATATAGGGAGGCAAAGCAACTTCTGTTGGCAACATAATGTTCTTTGTTAGTCGTGGGGTGGAGTGTTTAGATGTGACTTGGGCTCCCCATCACAGTCCCTTGTGCTGAGATGAGAACTGAAGAATGGTGTCCCCTTTTATTAATGTCTAGGAAGGTACTCTGCTTTATTTTCATTACTCTTAAGTTAATAGCTCTATGCGACCTGTGTTTTCTCTCTAAAAAAGCTCAAAAAAGATATCCAGTGGATAGCATGTGAAAATGTTTACTTTTTTCATGCTTTTTGTCTTTAGCGGGAGTGTAGTAACCATTCTAGGACTTTTATACCTCACACTCAGGCAATAAACATTATATTTATGAGCTTTGTTTTGCTTGGCTGCAGTGAAAAGAGAAAAACTCTTGCAGGCCAACAGCTTCTGCAAACCAGTGAATGTACCATCAGTAGAGTACAAGCCCTAATTAATATTCATGAGCCAGGCTGAGAAGGTATATAAAACCCCCTCTAATGCACACACAAACATACTTTTGATATCGATTCTGTGTCAAAGTATACAAAAATGTTACTGACACTAAGCAGTGTACAGGTTGGTGGGTCACTGGGATTTTGCCAAGTAAGACATGTTCCTGCAACATTCCTATCTGAAAATTTAGTCCTAACCTTTTCCCAAACCCTAAACCTAACTTATACCTAAAATAACACTGTTGTGGAAGCACCTAACCCAGGTTCTAAGCCTAAACTTGACATAAATGGAAAACTTGGTCCTCAAATCTGATTGGTTGATTGGAATGCTGTTCCAGGATCAACAAAGATGTTGATCCAGGAACATGTTGTACTTGGTGAAATCACATTCACCCAGGTGGGTGATGATGCTGGAGTTCTCAGCTGTCTTGTATCTGGAACATGGTGTCAATACATCCGCTCTCTTGCAGGAGCTGGCAGATTTACGGCACGTCCACTCCAAGGTTAAAAAACAGTACCAGGAGAAGATGGCTGAGCTAGCACATGCTAACCGGCGTGTGGAGCAGCATGAGACAGAAGTTAAGAAGCTCAGACTGAGGGTGGAGGAGCTAAAGAAAGAGCTGGGCCAGGCTGAAGATGAGGTGAACCAAACCGCTTGCTCAAAATTAAATCCAAAATTGCTTTTGTGGTTTTCTTTGTTGTTGTCCTTTTATTTAAATCTAATACAGGGCTCCAGCATATATATTTTTTTAATCTAAAACAGGGCTCAACAATAAGTGTTTTGTTTTAGCCATAGTTTAGAATTTTTCTCTCACTGAAAACATTTGCATGGGCCCCATTATTATGTTATATATTATGTTATGTTTAAACATTTTATAACAAATTGATTAGGCTTTTACTTTTTTAGAATTATATGAAATTATATAGATATAACTACATTTTTGCTAGAATAACATACAATTATAACATACATTTTATTTGATTTTTAATTTTCAACCCATTCTTCCTATCTCTCCTGACTGTTTCAAGTCATTTTCTTAAATTTGATCACCTGCTAGATAACATTGCATTGGTGACATTTAAATCAGCAGAATTCTACAATCTTAAATAAATCACAGAAAAACTATTCTTCAAGTTTGCAAGGCATAAATGTTATGATCAATGAACGTACGCTATATTGACAACACGGCAGCATCAAACTCTTTCACACTAGCCAAGGTCTGTCTGTCATCCTTAATGTTGATCCCTAAGCTATGTATTATGCATTCGTTTCAGTTGGATGAGGCTCATAATCAGACCAGAAAGCTACAGAGATCCCTGGATGAGCAGGTGGAACAGTCAGAGAACCTACAAGTTCAGCTGGAGCACCTACAATCCAGGTAACCAGATAAATATATGCACACGCACTCAGAATTATCTCTGTACCAGGTAAACTGTGATACTTTTGAGAAAATTGTGTTCAGTACAGATCTGTTTTGATCAGTAATGAATACAGGATAAGCTTCTTTGTTACACATCATCATGAATAAGATGGCAGGTTTATAGCGTAAACTGTCAACGATTCCCTCAGCTTATTCTCTCTTTCAGTCTCTCTCTCTCTTTCTCTCTATCTCATTATTCTGCCTGCATTCAGGCTTGCACCTTCCCGCAGCCAATCCCAGGCTTCCTGGCTGTGGGTTACCGTAGTAACAGGGAGACTTAAAGCAGTGTTGTGGGCTCAGGCCCCCCGCAGCTGGAAAGAAAAGTGACAGGCATGTCGGCATGGTGGTGTTTGTTGAGACTTTGATGGAAAGCTTCTAATGATTAAGACATTCACACAACGTAATTCCTCCACTTCACACCTGTGTAGATATATATGATTAAATTATGAGATTGTCATGAAGACATAAGTCATTTATCTAAAAAATGCAGCTTTGCAGATTGGGTTCTTCACATTGGATTTGTGTGTGGTTATCTTTCCTTTATGGGTATAGGAAGAGACGCCAGTTGGATTCAGTCCAGACTGTTGAGAAAAAATAGCTGACTCTCATTTGAGGTAAAATGGCATTGTAATGTAAAGGTGATTTATTTTTTCTTAAAGATGTTAAATGGTGTATTGGGTGGTTGTTAGAGCATTGATATGGTGACTGTTTTGTGCTCAGCCCCATGTCTCAGTCATATCGGCTCAGTCATGGCAAAATCGTAAGCCTGATTGCTTAGAAAAGTAATATCACACTTCTTAACTTCTTAAGTTGTACAATTTGAGGTATCATGTCTACATTTTGGAATTGTAATTAACTCAACGAATCCTGTTCCTTAATGGTTTCATTAACAACTTTGTACTTTCAAGGAAGAATTTTTTTAGAAAAGCAGATGCACTTACATTGCTAAATAATAATAATAAAAAAAAGAGAGACATTTTAATTAATATATATATATAATGTGTGTATGTGTATATATGTGTATGTGTGTGTATGTGTATATGTGTTATATAACCCTTGGTTCTCAATACTGTGTTTGGTTACCTAGATGAGCTACAACTGTTTTTTTGTTTTGTGATGGTTGTTCATGAGTCTCTTGTTTGTCCTGAGCAGTTAAACTGAGCTCTGTTCTTCAGAAAAATCCTGCAGATTCTTCAGTTTTCCAGCATCTTATGCGTATTTGAACCTTTTCTAAACTTTCACACTTTCATATATATATATATATATATATATATATATATATATATATATATATATATATATATATATATATATATATATATATATATATATATATATATATATATATATATATATATAATATATCACACACACACACACATATATATAGTAGTGCTGTCAAACAATTTTTTTTTTTATATACCTTTTGAATTTGAAGATCAATGAATATTGTGCTTAATTTGTCTTCTGGCAAACATTTAAGTTTTTTCTGATGCTTCCGAAGGGCAGTACTAAATAAAAAAAATAAAAAAAAAGATATTTAAACAAAATAAGAAAAATGTGGGCATCTTTATCCTGTTCAAAAGTTTTCACCCCCGGCTCTTAATGCATTGTTTCTCCTTCTGGAGCATCAGTGAATGTTTGAACTTTTTTTAATAGTTGTGTTTGAGTCCCTCAGTTGTCCTCAGTGTGAAAAGATGGATCTGAGAATCATACAGTCACTGCTGGAAAGGGTTCAAATATGCTAAAGATGCTGGAAATCAGAATTTTTGGGACCTGGAGGATTTTTCTGAAGAATATTAGGCAGTTTAACTGCTCAGGACAAACACGGGGCTCATGAACAACCATTACAAAACAAAAACAACCGAGATCATCCAGGCAACCACACACAGTATTAAGAATCAAGGGTTCACAAACTTTTGAGTTTAAAAATTCAGCTATTATTTTGTCTTGTGGACTATATGTAAACATTTTTATGTAAAATAGTATAATATAACTCAGGACAGTACTAAATAAAAAAATAACATGCATATTGTATGATCCCTCTTATTTTGTTAAAAGTATTCACATTTTCACAGATTCTGCAAGGGGTTCACAAATATTCAAGCAGCACTAATATATATATAATTTTTTTTTTTTTTTTTTTTTTACTACATGCTGTCATCTAACCAATCTAGTATTTTAGGGCATTCCATCTCAATCAGCAAGATGCACAAGAACTGTTAATATTCCCTCACTACTTTGTTTTGAAGTCTTTTTTTTTTCCCAAAAAAAAAATGTTCCCGACCATAATTATGTACACGCAGTGCAAAGACTGTCAGATGAGTTATATGTTTAACCCTCTACCGCACGCATTATGATAAATTTATAAAAAAAAAAAAATATTTGACTTTTTCTTTTCTTAGAATGGCTTTATGATATGTTGCCATATGGCAACAACGCGCAATAGTGGAAATAACTTAAAATAAGTGTAAGTGTATATAGTTAATATTTTTCCTCAGAAATGTTGTTTGTATTGAATAAATTTGTGCTATTATAAGCTTTAGCAGTAAATATAAACAACACCTTATACTTATTTTCCAACATCTTGTGCTTTTATTTATGGAATTTATTATTTTGCTGAATAATACTTTATATTCTTTGAATTTCATTGCGTTTTTCGTGAATATTATTTAAATTGCAAATGTAGACAGTTAAAAACAAATCTAATACTGTTCATTATGTATCATAAAACATTGACATAAAACCAAAAATATTGTAGTTCATGAAAATTCAACATTACGCAATCTTATGAGAGGAAGGTTATGAACATGAACCCCCCATAATCCTTGAAATGCATCTTTTTTCTGTATGAAACTTCAAAAAGCATTTTTTTTCAGAGGTGAGACACATGTACACATCACATTTGGTGCACTTCACCGTAACAATACACTTACAGCCACTTGCACCTGCCTTTTTGAGACACAACGG
This sequence comes from Chanodichthys erythropterus, assembly GCF_024489055.1. Classification (NCBI taxonomy): domain Eukaryota; kingdom Metazoa; phylum Chordata; class Actinopteri; order Cypriniformes; family Xenocyprididae; genus Chanodichthys; species Chanodichthys erythropterus. Next base: position 35,328,696 of record NC_090231.1, on the reverse strand, counting down.
TAGGCCAGTGGTAGGTCTGGGCCAGTATACTGGCTGTGGTGGCAGATCTCTGATGTTGATTTAATCCATAATATAAATGCCATGGCAGTCCTTAACATACGACTAATCAACATTATATCACTAGCATTAATGTTGTTATTGTTACAGCTTAACAGACTGCAGCTGATCTTTGCTAGCTATCTAACCTATTATAATAATGCCATTCCATTATTGTGCAGTGTTGCCATATGGCAACACAGACATTTTCTCGATTAACCAAAAACTAATTTCATAAAAAAAAATTTGAGTGGTGAATATGTTTTCATAACTTACCTGAGATGATGTTAACAATTTTTTTGTGAATGTGACATGGGCGGGTCCTTGTTTGTTACTGACGTTTTAATTTGCTTTCAGCAACTACATACAAGAGACGGCAGTCTGTCAGAAAATCGCGCCACAGAAAAAAAATGCATGTCATGTGACTTAACCAAAGCACATCATTGGCTGAACTAAGGTCTTCTCTTACCAACAAAAAAAACAAGAATGTTCTGTTAAAGAGACAGTGGCAAGGAAATTAACATAAAATGTATGTTGCCATATGGCAACACTATGCGGTAGAGGGTTAAATCTAATACTTAGGCTTAATAGGAATTTGAACAGACCCCTATCTCAAAGTATGAGCAATAACAATTCTATTCATATTCAGTTTGATCAAAAACTCAATGTGCTCTAAACAAGCTTTGCTCACTAGGCTGTCAGCAGGTGCCATACATCACTATGAAAGAGAAGGGTGCGAGAACAATCAGACCGTCCCTCTGAGAGGTGGGCCAGGGTTCAGCATTATCGCAGCGATTGAGGAAGAGAAGAGCAGGCCATGGGTGGATAGGGCGACAGATGGAGTTGAGCGCTTGTCCAAGTTGTCATGGAGACAGGGGATGGTCTAGAGGCTGATTTGGAGTAGGCGTTGTCAAGGTGACAGGAGAAGGCTGGAAATGACAGTATTAAGGAACTGATAGTGCTTCAGTCATTGAGTTGACTTAAAGTTCATACCCATATCTGATGCCACGGGATGTTCAGAGTCACACCTTTTCCCAGCTGGCTATGACTCCACCCACTTTATGCCCTGCAGCAAGAATACCAAAAACAATAATATCTGCTGTGGGCACAGTGGACATACAGAAGAGGATCAGATCTCATGATTGAGGTTGGCTCTTCTCGCAGGGAGATCTCGCCCGCTGTCCTGCTCGCAGCGGCTGTGTCTGTCTGTTAGTCTCGCAGCATGAGACGGCAGCTCTGCTCAGCCCACCGGCAGCACCATTTGGCACCCCCACCGTGCCTATTTGCTTCTTTCTTCATTGGAAAGCTGTGAACTCTCTGTCTCTCATCTCTGTTTCACCCTTAGTGGCTTGTTGTTGTTCTCTCTACTCGTTGTTGTCCTCTCTGTTAAGGTCCCTATTCTAATTCTCTATTTTAATTTATGTCTCTCTGTCTCTTCCTCTCTCTTTCTCTCTATCTCTACAGAGAGTAGATGGTAATTGACTGTATGTGGTTCAGTCTATAATAATAAACTTTGTGCATAAATCAATATATGAGGGCAGACAATGCTCCATATCCCTGCAGGAAGTAGAGTAGCCTGCCAGGACTGTGTCACATATGCCACATGCGTTGAACTCTTTGTTGTCCGTATATGTTGATCATAACCCTCATGGTCTGTTTGAGGTTTGAAATACCACAAAACCTTTCAAATAGCTCAAACAACATACAGTACTTGAAGGGATAGTTCACTCCAAAATGTTAATTCTGTTGTCTTTTATTCACTCTTGTTCCAAACCTGTATGACTTTCTTTCTTCTGCGGAACACAAAAGAAGTTATTTAGAAGAAAATTAGTAGCCAAACAGTTTTGGTGACAGTGGACTTTAGTATCAAATTATCTTCTCTGGAACATATAAGATAATTTGATACTTAAGTCAGTCATGCATGTTTGGAATGACATTATGGTTAGTAAATGATGACTGAGTTTTTATTTTTGGGTGAGCTATCTCTTTAACAATGCAGTGTGAGGTTGCTCTCGTATGGCTTTTATTAATCTTATGACTGATTGTACATTTTATCTTGATTCAAGCATTCTCCATAAAAATTTTTTACATTAGATCTGGTAATTTATGAACAAATTTATGTACAAAAAATGCAATGATTTTCATATGCGAAGACATAGATATACTAACAGAATAGCAGTACATTCCTGCTAGTAGTCTATGTGGATTTTTTTTAATTTATTTTTCTATAAAGTGTTTTTTGCTGGTGTCAAACTGACTAAAAGATAAGGTAAGGATTACCTGTCTGCAATGTGCTCGTTCACTTTGATTCAATAAAAAACTTTAATAATATATGCCCACTTGGTTTTCATAATGTGAAGTACTTTCATTACATGCAATGAGAAAAAAGGGTCGGACTTAATTGTATTGTGGAAAGTGGTCACTATTAGGTACTTAGATGGAAAGTACTGTGGAAAACGAGTGGGATTGGTACTAAAAAGAAGGGTAGAGACAGAAAGTTATATTTTTACAATCAGATAATGTATGTCAAACAAATTTCATATGTTGCCTATAAGAATTGTAATATAAAATAATGTTCATTTCTAAATGAATATTATTATTTATATAATACACACACACACACACACACACACACACACAGTTTATTACCCCAAACAAAGAAATTTCTTTCTTTTTTTTAAGATTTATTTTTGCAGTTTTTGCCTTTTATTATGATAGGACAGTGATTAGACAGGAAGCGAAGTGGGAGAGAGAGTTTGGGGGACGGGTTTGGAAAGGACCACAAGCCGGGACTCGAACTCGGGTCGTCCAAAGCGCATTGGCGCTACATGCCCATTAGGCCATCGGCGCCGACCTGAACAAAGAATTTAAAGTCAGTCTCAACAGAACATGAGGGTTAATCGTGGCATATATATGTATAACAGCACTGAAAGTGTGTCGTGTGTGTGTGTGTATAGTGTTAATTCCCTGTAAAGTACTTTGTAGACCTGATAGCTTGAAAGCTCTAAGGAATGTGCCAGATATGGTTCTGCGTGGAGGAATGAGCTGCACAAAGAAGAAGACATGGTGATGGGGCTTTGTGTGAGATAGATCAGATCTAGAGAGCTGATGGTATGGATCTGTGCAGCTTTAATGTAGCTCGCCAGTTGCATTCTTATCTGGGTTTAAAGACATTAAAAGGCAGGCACTTAAAGCACACCTCCACTGAATGACAGGCAACTCATCAGCTTTTTGTGGCAGAGAGAACTAGAGAGAAAGGGAGAGAGTATTTCTGCTTTATATATGGGGGAGTAGAAGAGGGGGATATATTAATAAATATATCAAACAAAGGATAATGAAAATGTCTGTGGTGTAGAATGGGATTATCATGCATGTGACATTGGTGTCGTGTTTTCACGGTTGCTTTGTCTGACTGACATGTTCTTTATTGTACATGTCTCTGTGCCAGTTGCGTTGGGGTAGAACAATTACATAGCTGCTTTCCCATTGGTCACATTGGTTTTTCATTGGTTTGGTTGTGCAGAAGTCAATTCCATATTGTAAATGATGGTGTAATGTTTTACATCAAAACACGACAGATAATATGCCTGAGGGTCTGAGTTTACTCTTTGCCTCCATGATCAAATTGAAGAACAAAAGGCTAGCAGAGTTGCTGATCAGAACTAAGGAATTGTAAATGGGTAGTTGACATGAAATATCAAGCACTTACAGTGTATCAACTAAACCTAAAAATATTTATCAATATTTCTCTTATTTTAATATAAAATATAAATGTATGTTTGTGTGTGTATGTGTATGTGTGTATATATATATATATATATATATATATATATATATATATATATATATATATATATATATATATATATATATATATATATATATATATATATATATATATATATATATATATATATATATATATATATATATATATATATATATATATATATATATATATATATATATATATATATAATATGTGTATATGTATATGTGTGTGTATATATATACATATATATATATATATATATATATATATGTATATATATATGTATATATATATATATATATGTATATGTGTGTATATGTATATATATATATATATATATATATATATATATATATATATATATATATATATATATATATATGTGTATATGTATATGTGTGTGTATATATATATATATATATATATATATATATATATATATATATATATATACATATACACACATATATATATATATATATATATATATATATATATATATATATATATATATATATATATATATATATATATATATATATATATATATATATATACAGTATTTTAGTCTCTGGTGATTGGCTTAAATAAATATCCAGAACTGACAGAAAATGACAAGGAAAATACTCATTCTACGTGTATTTGCATTTTATATAATTATGTTCATGTTATTTATCTGCCACCCAAATGTTAAAATGCAAAAACATTCATGGTCTCTCAGATAAAGCCTGAAGACATGAGTCACTGTGTGGGCTCAACAATAATCAATTTTGTTTCACTGTTTGTGTGTGTCTCTGTATTTATGATCTCTAGTGTAAATTGTAGCCCTGTGAAGCTTTGGACTCAAAAAGCTTTTAGCCTCTGTGAGTGAGCCACTGTGGTCAAAACAGTGTAAAGTGTAATTTAGCAGTGTTTAGTGTTTCCTGACAGTAGGTCCCTCTTCTGTGTAGGATCCTGGGCCCTTTATATGCACTTATTTGCCCCTGAGAGGCAAGAAGCATTTCATCTGTTCGGTTATACAAATGCTAGCAATATAATGAGTCATCACCTGTTTAAAAACAAGAGGCAGTTTTTTTCTCTATCTCTTCATCCATTTCTAACATCAACCTCTTGTTTTTTTTCTGTAGTATTTGTTGTGATTGTTTTACCTTGCCTGTTTACCCTCACCAGCACTTTAATGGCCAGGAAATGTTTCCTAACGTGCCACAGGGCCATTATTTCCTGCACAAACATACAAATACAGTGCCTGACAGGAATAGAGACACAGAGTGAAAAAGACAGAAAGAAAAAAGGACGGGCATTAAAAAGAGCATTGTCTGAAAAAAGAACTGGCTGTGCTGATGAGCAGCTGCTTGTTTGCTGTTATAATACTCTCAAATATTCAGATATCATAAAAATCATCATCATAAAAAAATAAGACTTATTCCATTCATTTGCTCACTGGCCAGTGTTTGTTTTCTGATGCAGCACTAACCTCAGCTAGCTGAACCTATCTATGACGGATAGGTGAAACGCCGCCTCCGCAGAAGAAATCAACGCCTACTTCATCATTGCAATGTTAGCCCAACCCACTGGCTGGTTAGTGAGATAACAAGGAGAGAAGAGCGATACAGGAATAAAAATAAAATTACCTTTCAAAGGATCCTAATGCTAGGAATATGGTTATCTATTGTCAACAATGTGAATGTCTCAGTCGAGCATTATTTAATAAACCGTATTCGGTACATTTCACTGTGGATTCTTTGGTAAATCAATCGCATTTCGGCGCAGGCACTGCAAACAGACTTTTACAATATGGACTCGACAGTGATGCATGACATGATCTGAACTGATCTGTAATGATTCATGTACAGTCAGATGTTCTTTGTTTATGTGTCAATAAATCAAACACTAACTAACTAAGGGGTCAAATTCACATTGTTTCCCTTAGGATGAAAATAATCTGTTATGTAAACGGCGATTAAATTATATATAGAAAGTGATCAAAGAACGCTCCCTTTACAATCGCTTGTGCTGTCAATCAAACAGCGCGAGATTATCATAAAACTCCCGTTATATTCAACGAATCTCTGTTACATCGCGTTTGCGCTGTTGAAAGAATTCGTTAGTGTGCAGAAATGGAGTTGCAATGACGAGATCCCTGCATTCATGCGCTCAGCAACATGTCGTGTGCCTAAGTGCTCAAATATACTTTTTGATTACACTGTGATTATGGTACACATGATTTTTCATTCTTTTTTCTTTCCTTCTCTCTTTTGTCTACATTTACTTAATTTTATTATGATTTATTTATTTATTTTTATTTTTTATTTTTTTGGGAAAGGCTAAGGCGTCAGCAGAATCCTGGCCTCTTTGGTAAGATGAGGACTTCATCTTCTACACGTTTTGGGCCTGAAGACGCAGACGGCCCTCCTAGTGACCCTGATGAAGATGAGGAAGAAGAACTGCAGCTTCAGATCCCCTAAACTGTTCACTCCACACCTGGGAATATATGAAAGACTCAGATCGCACCCAAGCATTTCACCTTCCCTTTCATTCCATCTCTCAGCTGAATCCAGAAGAGGACACAGACTTCACAATCCTCAGCAGACGGATAAACACAACAATTTTTCAGTCGCCTGTTTTCGACATCTTAAAAAGTGTGTGCCAGGGCCAAAGCAGTGCTATTAAGTCTCATCTAAAAAATCTTCTTGTGTCTCTCCACCAATATGTTGCTGGTTACAGTCCAAGATGGCACATAGATAATCAATATAAGGATACACATGGCTTTGTACAGGTCATAATCATTAATAGACTAAATTGTTATAATGACTTTTGAGAGCACTAAAAAGCCCATTTGATGCCTAGTGACTCCTAGAACGCACATGGTAAAGTAATAAGCGGAGACATGCGCTGGCACACACAGTTCACGCCTGACCTGGGATGACCTCTAAAAGCACCCATGCATCCATACAGTACCTCTGCGTTTCTGCTTCATGTACTGTTTACATGCATGCCCCCTGCCTCCTCTCTTCATTTATTTTCCCCATCACCTGCATTATAATTTTGACTTGTCACCCATTCATTTCCACTGTTCCCATTTGCTCTTCCCATTCATTTTGATTTCCCATTTAATCTTTTGTCAGCCCTCCCACACACCCCCATCCCTTAACACCAACTCTCACATCAATATTCAAAACAACCCATTCAGAACATGATGATTATGTTCCCTGTGTCTGAGGAACATTTCATTTCTGCTGTGTTGTTACTGAAGAGGCAGGCAAGTGCTTTGTTTTTCAGCAGTAGTCCTGCTTTAATTGTCCCAAAGGTCTTCTTGGTGACCATTTAAATGTGTTTCTGTCTTTGCTGTGGGGGATTAGTCTTGTTTTATATAGGAAGTAGAGACGGGGGAACCGTGGGTAGTTTGTGAACGAGTCTGTTGGATTCTTATTAAAGGTATACAAGCATAACTGCTTTCCCCTTTTTGCATTGAACCGTTGAAAGGGACCGGTGCATGAGGGAACATTTTAACAAATGTTCTGTTAATGTTAAACTTTTAAGCAATATGATACTGTCTACATCAGCAATGGGGACCAATACTGACTCAACTGGGACATTTGTACTGGTCATATCAAAGTATTTATCAGATGTTCGTTTTTTTTACCTAAGTGGCCTGTATTACAGTTTTTGTATTTGTTTGTGTTTGTATTTTACCTCTATAAATGTTAAGTGTATATACAGTAAATATTGGCTGTGCGAGTTATTTAGTGTCAAAGGCTTGTGATTTAATCTACACTGAGTTTATTTGTGTGCAAATGTCACTTTCTTTGTTCTGCAAAACACAAAAGATCATTTAATTAATGTTTTTGTCCATATTATGTGTCATTGACCCATCGACTATCATTGTATGGTCCAAAAATACACCTAGTATTCTTCAAAATATTACAGACAAAAAGAAATGCATACAAGTTTTGAGTGAGTTTTGAGTGAGTAAATGACAACATTTTCATCTATCCCTTTAAAGCATTTAAAGTCACCATGAAATCAAAATTTAATTAGTTTATGGAATATTACAGTGTTTATTAGAAATGATTTATCCATGCACATTCCTTTTAAAAAAAAAAAAAAAAAAGAAAAGAAATCATGTACCTTTTGGTAATTTTTTTTTTTTTTTTTTTTTTTAAATACTTGCTTAGAAAATTATGCAATCAATTCCTGATGGATAAAAATGAACTCCCGCCCTATACATTTTTATTTTATTTTTTTTCCCATTTGGGAACCTGCTTCACTTTGATATACATCACAATACTGAAGAAAAGACGATCACAATTTGTGTTTCATGTTGACTTTAACTAAAATCACACGGTTGATTGCGCTTTTCTAGGGATGCTGTGCGTCTCTCTGACATCTTTATATTAAAGCCTTTCTATTATGCTTTGAGTACATGTGCATTGTTCACGAGATAATTCATTATAATGCAGGTAGTGTTATACTTGAATCGTTCTTCTTTCAGACACGCTTCAGCAACCAAAGATTACCCCAGGACATATATCTCTTCTTTTACAGGTCTCTGTGTATTAATTGGTTTGTAATATGTTAAACGGCAATATCACAGCAGTTCTTTCTGGAGAACTTGTATAATGAAGCAGTGAAGCTTCCTCAAAATAAATTGTATTTACTTTGCAAAATACATTTACACATTGCAGAAGCAGTCGGAAGGTCAATGTGCTGGTGCACCGAAGCATTACGTGCCAGAAACTAAAGTCCCAGAGACCTATTATTTTGTGCATTTAAATATATGTTTAAACTGCATCGGGTTTTGTTCTGCTCCACTGGATATTTTGGCTATTACCGTGGCTTTGAGGAACTTCCCAGTCCATTATAATAATGATGTGCTGAGAAAGAGCAGCTTAGTGTCCAATGCCAAACATGTACCTGCTAATATAGTTTTATTATCCCCCATTTTGCCCATGTTTCTTACCGTGTTTAACTTCTAAAATCTTCACTTAAGCTCATCTATGGTATCTCGCTGTCTCCTCCACCCATGTATGTCAGATGCTGACAGAGTCTTTCTGTGCCACTGAAGAAGAAGAGACGAAATGTTAACTTTTTTGCTACCTAATGTAGTGTGTCCTCAGTTCTACCTGCACTTATGGTTAATGTAGCAAGTCATAATCTGAAGCAGGCAAAGACTAAAATAACATCCTTACTCTTTCCCGGCCCCTTTAACGACCTCCAATTATCCACATCTCAAACTTGTCGAGGAATCCGAGTGCTTCTGTAGAAGCGAAATTCAATATTGACATCTGGAGACCTCAAGTGTGATGGCTTAACAGTGTGAATGCAACGAGAGCAGTATGGTAATATCTATATGGAAATGAACAAGGTTTCTCCACCGAGTGTCTGTAACACACTTATGGTACTGCTTTGCCACACTTAGTATAGACTGTCAGCAGGCTGTGGAAGGAACTGTATTGAATGTGATGAGATACAGCATGTAGTGCTTGTGTAGCTCTGCCTTCCTCCATGTAATATTTGGTCATGCTGCATAGAGTGTATATTTATTAGAAGAAAAAATGAGATCTTCAGTGGAATACTACTTATACAGGTGTGATTAATAATGAGATACTAGATTTTTACATAGCTTTTCCAAAGAAAAATGTGAGTAGTACTTAAAATACTGCCCCATTGCTGAGGTGTTCTGTTGCTAGGGTGTTGCTATATGGTTGCTAAGGTATTCTGAGTGAAAATGAGAGTGTTGTTATGTGCAGTAGCTGCTAGGTGGTTCCTTATTGGCGCAAGTTCCACCTCAGGTGTCTATGATATTCTTGTCTCAAGAATACAAATCCATCCAACAATGCAAGTCTATAGGATATTTTTTGCCTGTTTTATTGTTCATCTGGAGAAAATTACTAGTCTGAAAAGAAATACACCTCTACTTAAAAACTGCACTTTCTGAGGTATCATTCATGACTAGTTCAATGGCTAGAGAGGAGACATTACAGACTAACAAAATGTGGAAGAAATTCTGTCCCAAACGACCTGATGTTGAGTAAATGAATGGTAAGTTAAAGGTGCTAAAGAGGATGTTTTGTTTTATGCATTTTTACAATATTACTTGAAACTGTCTTTACTAACTGATAAAAGACTATTTATTAGGTGCACTGAAAGGAATAATATTAATATACACCATCTGTGCACGAGGTAGGGCCTTAAAAACATCAGCCAATCGTTTACGATCATCGCATAAACGATTGGCCCTCTGGCTTGTCAATCACTGCCGTGACGTTCCTTGTGAGAGACGAGCGCGGCTGCGTTCTCCAGTAACTTTCCACACTCCACAGGCGCCGCATGCGATGTTTTTGTCAGGAGACAGGAGTACACTCTAAAAACTCCTGGGTTATTTCTTTAACCCATTTTCTGGGTTATTTGTGTTGGGTTAAAATTATGGGTTATTTTTTCAGAGAGTAACCATTTTCTGGGTTATAGGGCTAATATTTTGACCCAATTCCTGGGTTGTTTAGGTTTCTGGGTTATTTTTCAAAGAGTAACCCATGTTCTGGGTTAACGCCCCTTCCCCCGCTCCCAGATGTTCTGGAATTTTCTCACAACAGTCGTTTGAAATAACCGTCACTTGAACTTGAACGCACTCGATCCGTTTTGGCCTGGGCTTCTTCGGTGCAACTTCGTCGCGTATTCAAGGTAAGCAAGTATTTTCAGTGTCAATGTAACGTTAAACGTCTGTGTCCATGTCCCCGTTGCTATTTTAGCACCATTTGTTAAAAAAATGACCATGGCTTACCATGGTAATTCTGTGGTGAGCATGTAGCCGCCTGCGGATATCGCGACAACATCTACATTAACTAGCTTAAAGTCTGTGTAAAGTCAAAATAAATATGTGTTTTGAGTTTGTCAGACTAAATAAGAAAGTGTTATTAACCACCCAGCCAAATTTGACGTAACGTAATAATACGATAAGTACAGTGCAGCTAGTGGCGACTTCATGCCGCGTTAAGGGGTCGAACACCGGACGAGAAGCACCGCGCTGCGCCGCGTCTAGGACAACTCGAGGTATCATGTACTTTCTCAGTTTATGGCCAGCAATATTGTTATGTTTTAGGACATTGTGGAATTAAGATAATGTCAGTACTATGTTATGGTTGTACTGTATAATTAAATACAATTGTTGCTGAGTCTGCAGTCTGAACACTTTACCTCAGAGTGTCCGTTAACTGAATGAATTGAGAATATCACCTGAAAATCCAATAACATAAGCAATTTTTATTCATGCAGCTGATTACTGTAAATTAATGTAAAATTAACTTTATATTGCAGCACATGGTGAAGTCAGTATATACATTAACGACGATTTGAGACAAATAAGTGTAAATTTAATATAAATCTATGTACGTGGCACTGCAGGATTTTGAACAAGGTCCTGAACCGTTGCTGGGCGCTTCCGTTGTGTGTACACTCATAGAGAATAATGTGTTTCAGTTTTAAATACGCATCTCTTCCGGTGTGCGACCCCCTTTAGCCGCGGCTAGAGCGACGAGGCAACACAATAGTTGAGTTATGTTAACCAGCTGCGCTGTGCTTATCATATTATACAGTGCTCTACGGGCTTAAGTAGTGAGAGTTAAAGAAGTGTGTCAAGTGTTCAAATTGTTGCTAACCTCTATTGTTTTCTCCAGGTCATTTTAAATGGACAGCTTTGTTGCCGATAAGCTAACTGAGTGGCGGATGTCTGAGCTGATAGAGAATTTTAGAGGTGAGCGTTTTACTCTTTTAAGGGATAGTTCACCCAAAAATGAAAATTTGATGTTTATCTGCTTACACCCAGGGCATCCAAGATGTAGGTGACTTTATTTCTTCAGTTGAACACAAATGATGATTTTTAACTCCAACCGTTGCCGTCTGTCAGTCTTATAATGCGAGTGAATGGTAACACAATTTATAAGAGTCAAAAAATATGCTTAGACAAATCCAAACTGAACCCTGCGGCACGTGATGACACATTCATGTCCTAAGACACGAAACAAACGGTTTGTGCGAGAAACCTAAGCGATTGTTAAATGCAGTTGGACATGGTGTTTTAGAAGTAAAAAATTATATAAATAATTTTCGGCTTCTCGCACAAACGTGTCTTAGGACATCAATGTGTCGTCACGAGCCGCAGGGTTTAATTTGGATTTATTTTTGGATTATTTTTTGACTCTTATAAATTGTGTTACCATTCATTCGCATTATAAGACTGACAGACGACAATGGTTGGAGTTAAAAATCATCATTTGTGTTCTACTGAAGAAACAAAGTCACCTTGGATGCCCTGGGGGTAAGCAGATAAACATCACATTTTCATTTTTGGGTGAACTATCCCTTTAACTGCCCTCATATCATCTCTCTATACTTAAATATTTTCTTTAATATGGCTTTAATATGTCAGTGCAAGATTTTGTGACAGTCACAACTTCTTCGACAGTGGGGAATGCATCTCTATAATAACCCTTATAGTTAAAAGATACTTGTGCCTTGTCTTTAAACTGTTATGCATAATAATGGGCCAGATATTCACCTTTGAATTAATGTCATTATTACACTTGTTAATGAAAGAAAAGATGTACAGTATAGACTGTCATTCACACAAAATGGGTAATGCTGCAAAAGAACCACATTAGTTAACTAGCAAATTGGGCCACGTTTTTTTTTTTTTTTTTTTTTAACAAAAAAAAACAACAACATCATTCCCTTAAAAGTGATTATTTGTTAGCTTGATAATCAAAGAGTGTCTGGTGAGTGGTTCACAATTGTCTCGACTTATTAACAATACTCATGTTGTCTTGTTTTCTGTCTTTCAGGTGAAGACAGAGATGAGGAGGCATTTCTTCTCTTAGATGAGGACACTATCAAAACTCTTGTCCCTCAAGTTCAATCCAGTTATTGAATGTTGTCAAATGTTTGAGAGAGAATGTGTTGTTTATTTTTCTATTTTTTCTAATGTCTAATGTTATTACAGTGTGACCTAAAATAAATAGGTCCAAGTGTGTAGAGTTTATGTAGAGTTTAATTTAATGCAATAAAAATGTAAAAGTGCCTGAAGTGTGTAAGTGCCTGAAGTTTTATTTTCTGAAATAAGGCATACTGGCATAGTAACCCAGGTTATTTTTTACCTTTGACCTTTGGTTAAAAAGGGACCTACTAATTTCTGGGTTATTTCAACCCAGATATTGGGGTTGTTCTTTTGACCCAGAAGTTGGGTTATATTAACTACAATTTTGGGTTATTTTAACCCAAAATTTGGGTTAGGTATTTAACCCAGAAGTTGGGTCAAAAAGAATAACCCATTTTTCTGGGTTGAAATAACCCAGAAATTAGTTGGTCCCTTTTTAACCCAGGATTTGGGTCAAAAATAACCCATTATGGGTTATTTTTGACCCAGGAGTTTTTAGTGTGTAACAACTGCAGATTATGAGTTACCTGCGGTGAGTCCGACATAATGAATCCACTAACACGACACAGTGAATGCCGGTGGTAAACACTCGTGTTCCAATACTCCTGCACGAGTTTTGGGAGGCGTTCCCTCTAAATGAGCTGTGAAGGAGGGGGGTTGTTCTTACGCATGCGCTCATTTCAAAAACTCACTAACAGTCTTTGGATTCTCAGTCGATGAAAAGATCCTCTGTATCAGCTTTAAGTTTCTAACAATGCAAGTCAAAACACTAAACGTGCAATACGTTCTGATTTAGGAATAAACTTTTGTTCTTTTCATTTTGATGGGTTAATTTGCACCTAAAGTTGCAACAGTTCTCAGATTCCCAATTTATTCTGGTTGCCTGTGCTGTCGTAATGTGGCATTACTTGGCCTTAAAATAGCTTTAGGTCGTATGTACAGATACTCTGACTTATCTGAATATCCAGCACTTTTCTTCCATGGTTAAAAACTGCAGTTTTTATCGTTCTCTTCTAGGAAAGAGTTAAGCAATGACCCCCCCTGGTACCTAAGCAAACTGTGAAAATGACAAATTAAACCTTAAAAAACAAGAAATGTGTTATGCCTTTTAAGATGCATGCTAATGTACCACCCACAGAAAGTTTTTAAATGTCACCATTTGTCCTTTTCGTGACGGTTCTTATATTAGCTGGTGTCATCTCAGCTGAGACGCACACCTATGGTGAAATCCAGATGTTATACTAAAGGCAGCAGGCTCACAGGATCATTTCAAGTAGGTGTAAGAGTGTTTATATAGTAAAGGTTATACATCAGGGCCATGAATATATTAAAGCCATCTGTGTTTAAGAACCAGTGGACTGTGGTGCATTTTAAAGAGACATGAAAAGAAATCTTAGAGTGTAACTTAAGAGAAAATAATTATTAACTTCAAATACATTGTCAAATAAGAAGATGAGATAATGTTATGTTTTTACAACCTAGTAAATGACATTGCCACTGTTATTTACTTTGACTGATTCAGTGTTGAGAGTAGCTAAATAGCACAGCTGCTTAACTATGTTTTTCTATGTATTTAGGTGTTTAGGTTTTTTTTTTTTTTTTCAAGGTAATTTTTTCTTTTTCTCTCTCTTGAATGTTGCATTGAAAATTTGTTCGGATGGTATTTTCTTTCACGTAGCTTTGGAAATTGAGAGTCATTCAGTGAATCAGTTTGTTCAGACTGTTGGGGCTATGTAGGATTGGAAAGTATGATTCATTCTATTGAGCAGTTCGTTTAGACAGTTCATGTAAAAAATATATATTTAAAAAAAAAAAAAAAAGATTGACCGATTTATGTCCCAGTACTATAAATGCACCCATTCAGATTTGATCATACCTACAAAACCCCCAATTGTTTTTTTTGTTTTAGTTGCTTTTCTGTAGTAATGATACATATATACAGCTATGGAAAAAATTAAGAGACCACTGATTTCTGAACTTGGAGTGGTCTCTTAATTTTTTCCATAGCTATATATATATATATATATTCAAAAAAAATTATATATTGCCCCTTAACTATCTTAGGTGTATGAAGCGACGAGAATACTTTTACTTAATGTTATGAAGACAAAAAAAAATAATAATGACTTTATTCAACAATATATAGTGATGGGCGATTTCAAAACACAGCCTCGTTTACTGAAATCGTGTGACTTTGGCAGCTTGATACACGCTCCGAACCACTGATTCAAAACAAAAGATTTGTAAAGCTTTGAAGCTTCATGAAGCAGTGTTTTGAAATTGACCATTACTAGATATTGTTGAATAAAGTCGTTATTTTGTTGTTGTTGTTGTTGTTTTGGAGCACAAAAAGTATTCTTGTCACTTCATAATATTAAGGTTGAACCACTGTAGTCTCATTAACTGTTTTAAATATGTCTTATACCTTTCCGGGCATTGAAAGTGTTAATTTTAATTATCTTGCTGGCAATAGAGACCTCACTGAGCCATTGGAATTCATCAAAAATATCCTAATTTGTGTTCCGAAGATGAACAAAGGTCTTACGGGTGTGGAACGACATGAGGGTGAGTAATTAATGTCAGAATTTTCATTTTTGAGTGAACTAACCTTTTCCAAAATTAGTCAGATTTGCTCTCACATTAAACCCTAATTCTAACCTAAAATGTACTCAATCTGTGTGAGCAACCGTGTTGGTTATTTTTTTAAGGAAAAAACATGGTGTTCTGTTTTTAATCTCAGAACTAATTTAGCATGTGCAACAGATCGACAAAATTAATCTATTGGAAATGGGCACAAAAAGCTGAGATTCCATCAGTTTGATTAAAAAATTGATTCATTTACCAATTAAAATGTACCACTCTTGATTACTGATGCTAGGTGAATACAAGCTCAGAGTGTTGCTATTGTTCTAGGATGCTAATGAGAAAAAGCAAATTCAAAATGCTGAATTGCTTACAAGCCAAGAAGATTAGAGCTAGTAATTAAACTCTTGTCCTCCATATTAGGCAGTTTAGTCCAAACAGCTTTAAACTGCTTTGTGGAGTTTATTCATCCTTTAGGATTGCAATTATGATTCCATCACTCATTTTATTTTGGGAAAGATAGTCTTCCTTTTTTAATGAATGAAAAATCTTTCTTTGTCATGTCTGTCAATGTACTGAGAGAGGCGAGCTGAAACAAGTGAACATGACAGGATCATCAGCTGGAATCTGCGTCATGACTCCACTAGCGAGTGTGCGAACCCTTCACTGTGCTGTCAACTTCAAATGACGCACCTAATGCCAACCTTGACAGTTTGGAGGAACAGAAAATAAACAGTTGTTTCACAGACAATGGGACTTTAGTCCCCCATCTCTTATTTAAATTCCCTTCTCTCCCTTAACTATCGCAGAGCTGTCTTTCCAAGCTGAGACATTTGACAACAGAGAAACACTTTGTAAGCTTCCACTGGTGCAGGTGCAGGTGCTTTTTCCTCCATATCTCTCCCCAGCATGCTGTGAGAGCTAAGAGATAGCATGGCACCACGTCTGTGGGAGAAAGAGTGAATTAGATAACAGATTCTCAAATATCACTTGCTTGTAAGCAGAATGTCTTTTGATATTCATCTCACGGTCAGCTGTCATTTCAGAATGTATGTCTCTGGAGGCAGGTTGGTGTGGGCATAGTGTATCTACCGCTTGTTTTGCTTGTTTCATATAATGGCTGTTCTCAGGTATCTGTGGTGTATCTGTCATTCTATTACAGTTACACAAACAGTCATGAGATATAATGGTCAGGATGCTAATAATCCTTACCTTGTTTACCTGAGCTATCTGGCCATGCCAGAGATTTGTTCATTCATAGTATTCATTGTTGCTCTCAGCAGGCAAACCACTGATGGTCCAGTTTCACTGGCATCAGATAACTGTCAGGGGGAAATATGTGTTAATGCATAAATTCGGTGTATATACATGTATTTATCTTTACATATGCCTCTGAAATATTAGAGATTTATATACATTTAAAATCAACCTTGGTTGGCCAAAAAGAGAAAAGATACGTTTTTAACATAGATTTGAATTGCGTCGATTGCGTTGCAGGCGAGATCATGGAACAAAAAGGAGGTGACAGTTCCATGATTGTAGTGATCTGGATGGGTTATAAACGGGTAGATCAATGAGATATTTAGGGGCTAAATTATTTAGAGCTTGGTGTCAGACTGGCAACCAGTGCAAGAGCTAGGAATCAGCAGTGTTGGGGAAAGTTACTTTAAAAAGTAATGCATTAGAATATTGCGGTATTCCCTTAAAAAGTAACTGTTATTTTTAATGTGTTCCATTACTTTTTTTCTCACCTGGGCTGGGCTTGCTTGTTTTGTTTTTTTAAATTACAACAAAAAGTTCTATTTTTGGCAAACGTTAAGGCCCTTTTACACCAAAAGTGAAATGAATAAGGCTCAGGCTGAAGGAAATGCATATTTACTCCTGTACAGTAGAGGGTGCAACTCAAATAAACCTTTCAGCTGTGCTGCCATTCTGGATTAAAGAAGAATAGGATACAGGAGGAGGAAGTTCAATACTCTTATTTCTAAATTTAATCTAAAATAATTTTTGTTTATTAGTATGGTTGAGTTAGATCATTGAAGGTCAGCAGCAAAGACATTGGTTAATAAAGTGAGATTAAGTACATAAAGTATATTTGTGTAATTTAATATAGTTAATTATTATATGTTTGCGTAAACTTCTGAGACTGCATTTTACTGTTTTTATTCATTTTGAGAAATAACGAATGTTTTCATGCAAGTGAGATGAGTAAATGCATGTTCACATTTAGTCTAGAAAAACAATAACCAGCATGTTCACACAGCGCACTTTATTTCTCTCAACATGGAGACAGAAGAGCTGTCAGTCAATAAATGTGAAAAAGTAACTTGCTTTACTTATTTGAAAAAGTAACTCAGATATTTTGTTGTAAATTGAAAAAGTAATGTGTTACTTTACTAGTTGCTTGAAAAAGTAATCTGGGGCCGTATTCATAAAACATCTTAAGGCTAAAAGTAGCTCCTAACGTGCCGATTTAGGAGAAACTCTTAAAAATAATGGGCGTGTCAGTCCTAATTTAAGGAGCCCTAAATTTTTGCTCTGAGAGTATTTCACAAAGCATTTTAGCACTAAAACTAGCTCCTAAATCTGTGAAACGTTAGGAGTAGTCAAGAGGACTCCTAAGTCACTAAGACCAAATCACAAACTGTCCTAATCCACCCAAAGACACTGAACACCATTGAGGGAATAGCGATAGAGCCTTGGGTGCTGAACTTTTTCTTCATAAATGCAATACATTTTGATTAATAGATTTGAATCTACGATGAGACGCCAAAAATAAATCCTTAACAAATAAATAAATATTGTCCGATTACCTGTGGCAGTGGTTTTCTTGAGTTCACAGTTACAAATGATTGAATAGAGTAATAAAATATATAATAAGCGTATTTGGTGTGCTGTCTAAGGGGATAGAAGGCTCCGAGCTTGGAATTTAGCCCAAACCCAAAGTTATCCCCGTATCCCCAGCCGAGAGTGAAGGACGGGGTGGCGAAGGGATGCAGAAAACTGTCAAAGTAACTATAGGCAAGTCGGCTCTCGTCTGTGTATTTATTCCTCTTCTCATGCTGATTAAAAAGACTGTTTGAATGCGTTTCTCCTAAACTTTGTTTATAAAACACAATTTGTCGGTTGCATTTTGCATTCTCTTGAGATGCAGACATCCAAGAGGTGGACAATTAACTGTATATACTAGTTTAATTAGTGACACTTAGCCTACATTTTAAAACCTTTATTTGAATATGGCAACATTTTTCTTAAAAAATATTTATTTGAATATGGCAAGATTTGTATTTTAAAACCTTTATTTGAATATGGTAACATGACACCTCATTCCACAATATTTCTATGATTAAATCGCTGACTCCTCCCCCATCAGCCAATCACTGTGTGTATACTCCATAGCAACGAGGTCAACCCCGCCCTTACTCTTGGCTTAAGACTTCTGTCTATTCCTCAGTAAAAGTTGGTCTCAGCAGCTTTGTGAATAGGTTTTAAGAGAAAACTCTTAGCTAAGAACTTTTACTGCCGTTTAGGAGAACTCTTAAGATAAAATGTTTTGTGAATACAGCCCCTGATTATGTAACTCAAGTTACTTGTAATGCGTTACCCCCAACACTAGTAATCAGATTACTTTTTTCAACAACTAAAGTAACGTAATACTTTTAAATTTACAGCAAAATATTTGAGTTACTTTTTCAAACAAGTAACACAGATTACTTTAGCTGCTTTTTCACCGTCGGGCCGAACGGTTTTCATTGTGTAACCATTCCATTCCGTGCCAATCCGGGCCAGCTGGTATGGTTACGGTTTCATGTTCCTCTGTGGGGCTGATAATGACCACTCTAATACAAAAGCATCAGTAGTTTCCTTGGTAACACAATGGTTTACTGATGATATGAGATGTAAATAATGACCACATTACTGAGGAAGATCAGATATTTCTTTTAATTTTATTATTAATTTGTGTTAACGTCACTCAAATAGAGCACTTAGCCAGCTACAGAGAAACTGGTTGCATTAGCCAGGCAACAGACAAGTGACCAATTATCATGAGTGGCGACATCACTACACGCATTCTACCGGCACGATTCAGCAAAGTTAGAATTCTAGGCCGAAAATGGTTTGTAATCGCGCCGTGCCATACCAGGCTCAAGTGGAAACACAAGTGGAACTGTTCCTTACTATTCTAAGAATATTTCGGCCTGACGGTGGAAAAGCGGCTTTTGTTTTGGGTGGCTTTGCTGCTGACCTGTCTACAGCTTTTTGTGATAGTTGTATCTGTTTATGTGATTATGGAGTTCCTCAGTTGTCCTGAGCTAAGTTTTGAAACATTCTTGGATGTCAAAAGAATTGCTAGAGTTGCCATCTCAATGACATGACACAGTACACTGTAAAAAAAAAAATCCCAGTAAAATTTACGGTAAAAAACCGGCAGCTGTGGTTGCCAGAACTTTACCGTAAAAAATACAGTAGCAATGTAAAAAAAAAAATCTGTTAAATTTACGGTAAAATAACGTATTTCATTAACTGATATAATGTTAATTTACCAACCTAATGAAGTACTAATATCGGTTTTGTACCTTTATAATACACTGACAGTCACCAAACACAGTGGTGATAAGAGTCACATGATGAATCAAAGTTCATCACAAGCAGCTTTTCCACAAGCTGAGAAGAACAACACTAACATATAGAAGGTGCACACAGTGTCATTCACACACACACTAAACACCATCATGGTAACATGCATGAAATTTTAAAAATGCAATAAACATTAATTTAACAACATTAGATGTAACATAAAACCCTAATGTACATAACTGATTAGAAAAAAATGAGAAAAACTAAGAAGAAACAGAGTTATTTCAACGAAAATATATCAAATGTGAAGTGTCACGCAGGGAATTGTGGGAATGTCAATTTACGTTTTTTCACTGTACATTTTACAATGAATTGTTATTTTTCACTTCCAAAAACTGTGAATTTAATGGTATTTTACCGTATAATTACATTAAATGTACCGTTAGATCTATTACAGTTATTCACCGTATATAGTACGGAAACGTACTCGGTTACTAACGTAACCTCGGTTCCCTGAGATACGGAACGAGTACTGCGTATGGGGAAAAGTCTCCCTTTTTCCCCGTCACTGAAGCCTTTTTCAATAACGCAGTGTAACTGCATCGTCATTGGTTCACTCATAGACAAGTTGTTGAACCAATGACGGCGTGGCATAGCTGCGCGACCTATGGCGAGAGAGCGCGCAAACTTTCCCGCCGAAATGGGCGGGGCAAAGGGCTATATAAGCAGGCGTTTCGCCATAGGATTTCAGGCCAATCGACTGAAGCGACGACACTGAAGCCGCAGCCTCGTGGCACGGCAAGTAACGCAGTACTCGTTCCGTATCTCAGGGAACCGAGGTTACGTTAGTAACCGAGTACGTTCCCTTTCGATACTTCACTCGTACTGCGTATGGGGAACGAATTCAACCGCGCCGTGCCACGGCAGGGAACAACATAACTTGCTTTGGACATCGAAGGGGGACCAAGAGAACAAGTAGGAAGGCAAAGCCGTCGTAAACCCTTGTTACACTACAAGGAGGAGATAACTCCTGACCGGTGAGAGGTGGAACTTGAAGAGGCCACCTAGTTACACCGAGAGGACCCGGGCTTGTAAGGCCGGAACGTCCAGATGATAAAATCTGATAAAAGTGGACGGCGAGGACCAGCCGGCCGCCTCACAGATGTCTTTAATGGAAACTCCACTAGACCAAGCACAGGAGGAAGCCTTTCCTCTAGTGGAATGGGCCCTAACTCCTAAGGGGCATTGAATGTCCAAGGAGGAGTAACAGAGATTAATCGCGTCGACTATCCAACGCGAGAGACGTTGTTTTGAGACCGAGGACCCCTTGGTGCGGCCACCAAAACAGACAAAGAGCTGATCCGACTGCCTGAAAGGCTGCGATCGCTCTACATAGGTCCTCAATGCCCTGACAGGGCAGAGTAACTCCAGCTCCTGTTCATCCGTGGAGGGAGGAAGAGCAGAGAGCGAAATGACCTGAACTCTAAACGGAGTAGAGAGCACTTTGGGAACGTAGCCATGTCTAGGTTTCAGCACGACTTTAGAGTCGTTAGGCCTAAATTCGAGGCACGCAGGGCTCACAGAGAGGGCCTGCAAGTCGCCAACGCGTTTGACCGATGCTAGTGCACGTAGCAGAGCGGTTTTCAGGGTTAACGGCCTGAGGTCAGCTGAACTCAGCGGCTCAAAGGGGGTACCTTTGAGAGCCCTAAGGACCAAGGAAAGGTCCCAAGTGGGAACAGTAAGGGGACGAGGAGGATTTAACCGCCTAGAACCCCTTAGGAAACGAACCACAAGGCTGTTTCGACCCACTGACTGGCCAGCGATAGGAGCATGAAACGCTGAGATGGCTGCTACGTATACCTTGAGCGTTGAGGGGGCGCGCCCCAGATCCAAACGCTCCTGTAAGAAGGACAGTATCGGAGATGCGTCACATTCTACGGGGTTTATGTTGCGTGTGGAACACCAATCAACAAAGACCGACCATTTCTGGGCGTAGAGGCGTCTCGTGGACGGGGCTCTCGCCTGAGATATGGTCTCTAGTACGTCCCTGGGAAGGTTAGTCGGCTACCATCGAGGGACCAGAGATGTAGAGCCCAGAGCTCTGGCTGTGGGTGCCAGATTGTTTTGTTCGCCTGAGAGAGGAGGTCCCGCCTCAGGGGAATGGGCCATGGGGCTCTCGTGGAGAGCCTGAACAGCTCTGAGGACCAAGTCTGGCTTCTCCAGAGCAGGGCCACTAGGAGGACTCTGTGTCTGTCTTCCCTGACTCGCCTGATGACCTGCGGGATCAGTGCGATCGGGGGAAATGCGTAAAGGAGTGTGCTTGGCCAGGTGTGGGCCAGCGCATCGACTTCCTTTGAGAAATATGTTGGGCAATGAGAGTTGTCTTCTGAGGCGAAGAGGTCTATCTCTGCTCTCCCGAAGAGCTCCCAAATCCTGAGAACCATCTGGGGATGGAGCATCCACTCGTCTGAGGGGACGTTGCTCCGTGATAACATATCTGCACCCAGGTTGGTTTTGCCAGGTATATGAGTCGCCCTGAGCGACCGAAGCTTTGGTGTTGCCCACTCCAGAAGACGTTTCGCCAGAGCGCATAGGCGGCTGGACGAAAGACCGCCCTGGTGATTTATATATAACACCACAGTCATGCTGTCCGATTGGACTAAGACGTGGCGTCCCGTCAAGTGAGCCTGGAAAGCTTGCAGGGCTTTCATCACTGCCAACATTTCGAGGCAGTTGATATGGAGATGGTTCTCCTCGTGGGACCACGAGCCGAAAGCCGGTCTGCCCTCGCACAGAGCCCCCCAACCTGAGTTGGATGCGTCCGTCGAGAGCACCGTCCTTCGTGACACCGCCTGTAGGGGTACCCCAAGACTGAACCAAGCAGGGTTCGTCCAAGGTTTCAGGGCTAAAAGACAGGCCCGATTGACCTTGAGACACAAGCGGCCGTGCCGCCAGGCATGTGGGGGGACCCGGGATTTCAGCCAGAACTGTAGCGGCCGCATCCGAAGAAGGCCGAGCTGCAGAACTGGGGAGGCGGAAGCCATCAGCCCTAAGAGCCTCTGGAAGAGCTTCAGAGGAAGATAGGCTTTGTTCTTGACGGAAGCTGCGAGCTGCTGTATCGCCAGGGCGCGCTCTGGCGAGACTACTGCCGTCATGCAGACTGAGTCGAAGACTGCCCCCAGAAACGAAATGTGTTGGCTGGGGAGCAGTGAGCTCTTGGCTAGGTTGACCCTGAGACCCAGGCATTGTAAATGGCTGAGGAGCACGGATCTGTGGTGTTCCAGCTCGACTTGCGAATGGGCCAAAATGAGCCAATCGTCAAGATAATTCAGAACCCGGATTCCCATCTGTCTCAGAGGGGAAAGCGCCGTGTTCATGCACTTGGTGAAAGTGCGAGGAGCCAGAGACAGCCCGAAGGGCAGGACCGTGTATTGGTATGCCACTCCCTCGAATGCAAATCTCAAGAATCGTCTGTGAAGGGGGGCTATCTGGATGTGAAAATATGCATCTTTCAGATCCAGCGAGCAGAACCAGTCCTCGTGACAAATCTGTGCGAGGATCTGCTTCAGCGTCAGCATTTTGAACTTCCGTCTCATGAGGGAGCGATTCAAAAGTCTGAGATCTAGGATGGGCCTGAGGCCGCCATCCTTTTTGGGGACCAGAAAGTAACGGCTGTAAAAGCCTGACTCGCTTTCTGAAGGGGGAACTATTTCTATAGCCCCTTTCTTCAGTAAGGTCATGACCTCGGCCCGGAGGACAGGGGCGTCGTCCGGGTTCACCAAGGTTTGAAGCACCCCTCCGAAGCGAGGGGGCCGTCGCGCAAATTGGAGCGAGTAGCCCTGCTTTATGATCCCGAGGATCCAACTTGACACGTCGGGGATGGCCTGCCAGGCCTCGGCCCGAGTGACAAGGGCTTGAATGATGTCGGGTGACAGGCCGCTGGGAAGGGGGCCGTGCACCGAAGGAGGTGGAAGAGGAAATTTGCTCTCTTTTTGAGGAAGTAAAATAGTGTTCGCCGTGAAAACGGCGTTTTGTTTGGGCGCAACAAGTGTGGGCCCAGCTACAACACAGAGCATTTCTCCCACACCCGGATTTAAACGAGGCGGAGGGGAGACTGTACGAGGGAGCTTTTGGGGTGGTCCAGTCGTAACGAGACATTCCCCGACCCTCTTCCTTCCTGCTTTTGGATCAGGACGTCTTCGGAGTCACCGGGTCCAGCACAATCTTGGGCCGGGGTCCCTGGCGTCTCGGGGCGTCCGGGGTCCCTGGCGTCTCGGGAAGGAGGATTGGCGCTTAGCAGGGCGAGGGCGCTGACGATGCTCCTTAGGCGGTGCTGCTTGAGAGGTGGATGGGGCAGGCTTGGTCTGCTGAGCCGGCGCAGTCCTGGGGCGGCTAGGAGCAGACGCAGAGCTGGAGCGCTTGGGCAGAAAGTGTCTCATGGCCTGAGACGACTTCTGCGCTGCTGTGAAGCGCTCAGTGAAACTATCCACCGCTGGCCCAAAGAGACCGGAAGGGGAGACCGGGGCGTCCAGAAAGGCCGTCTTATCCAGGTCCTTGATTTCCGTGAGGTTGAGCCAAAGATGGTGTGAAGCGCTGAAGCAGCTTGGCCAGCAGAGGTGTAGGCTCTTCCAGCCAGTGTAGAGGTGGTTCTGCAGGGCTTGGAAGGCAGGGCTCTCTTGGTTTTCCACCCCACAGCCGCGGGAGGACAAAGGTGAGCTGCCACCGCTTCATCTAGGGGCGGCAAGTGCTCATAGCCCTTTTCTTCTGCGCCGTCGACAGCAGTGAGGGCAGAACGGTGCGTTGTGTGGAGGCAGGCGGAGTACGGAGCGCGCCACGACTTCATAAGCTCCTCGTGCACCTCGGGAAAAAATGGAGCGGAACGCTGGCGAGGGGCTTGGCGGCGGCCTGGCAGGAACCACTCATCCAGGCGGCTGCGTGATGGCTCCTCCGGCAGGGCCCAGTCGAGGTCTAGCTCTTCCACTGCTCTGGATAGGATGCGGCAGAGCTCGGCATCCATACCCTGGCCGTGTTCAATGGGCTCCAGAGGAGGCGGGGGAGCAGGTTCATCCGGCTCGCCAGCCCATCCTTCCGCTTCAGAAGCCGCAAGAGACATGGAGTCGTCGGGCTCTTCGTCAGATCCTCCAAATGAGACGAGGTCGCTCGCATCTGCAGAGGGACGCTCCTCTGGTCGGGAGAACAAGACGGGAGATTGTTCTCTAGTGGGAGAAGGCGAGGCACGCGGGGGCTGGGCCGGCGTGAGCTCACACGACTCTGGGCGCTGAGTCGCTCTACCCCGCTGTCTCTTCCTGGCCGGCTCGCGGGAGGAAGGAGACGGGAGGGCGCGAGCGGCGAGATCGCCTTCAGTGAAGAAGGCGACCCGCGAGCGCAGAGAACCGAGGCTCATGCTCTCGCAGTGCGGGCATGAGGCTCCAGCGAGCGCGCCGCCGGCGTGGGACTTGCCCAGGCAAGCGACACACTCGCTGTGTCCGTCGTCATCGTGCAGAGTGGCGCGGCATTTGCAGCAACGCCGCCACCGTTATAACAGCGATTGGGGGGGCTCTTTTAGAGCGGCGAGGGCCGCGGAAGCTCTTTTAGAGCGGTAGAACCGCTGAGGAAAACGCTCTTTTAGAGCGGCAATAAGCCGCGGAGAAACTATCAAAGGTGCGCCGGATGGCGGCAGGAGACACGCTGAGAAGGCGGCCGGAAGCGGGAGCGGGAGGCGGGCGTCTCGAGGACGGCGCTCGGGGCGGCAGTCAGCGAGGGCGCCGGCGCTGTCTCCGACCGGCGAGTTCAGCTGGGTCCGCTGTGGGGCCTCTTCAGACGGCGGCGGGAGCTTCTTGAAGGCGGCGAGCTTCCTCAGGCTTCAGGCGGAGATCAGCGAAGAGATGCGTTGTCGTCGCTGAAGGAGAAAGGACTGAAATCCTATGGCGAAACGCCTGCTTATATAGCCCTTTGCCCCGCCCATTTCAGCGGGAAAGTTCGCGCGCTCTCTTGCCATAGGTCGCGCAGCTATGCCGCGCCGTCATTGGTTCAACAACTTGTCTATGAGTGAACCAATGACGATGCAGTTACACTGCGTTATTGAAAAAGGCTTCAGTGACTGGGAAAAAGGGAGACTTTTCCCCATACGCAGTACGAGTGAAGTATCGAAAGGGAACTTTCTGTAACCAACTGACAGTTTTTCACCGCAGCATTTTTACAGTCTTTTAATGTTAAAATCACGGTCATTTTTTACAGTGTAGTAGACAGAACTTACCTAATCATTTAGGTAGATGCCGTCACAAACTGAATGTTTAAGTCAAGACACATTAGCATAAATGTTCTCCACTGTACGAACCACATCTGACTGCACAGTAGTTGTTCTAGATAAAAACTACTAGAAAAAGTATTTCTTGTAGCCTACCCTAGCTACCTTTAGGTAGGATTAAAAAAACTAAAAAAATAATAAAAAAAAAACGCTGGTTCTTTTTTCATGTCAAATGCCATTTTTGTCAACAGCAGGAGTTTTTATTGAAACACTGTTCTGGCTGAGAGGACTGAAGCCATCTTCTGTGCCTCTAAGCTCTTAAGCTCTCTGCAAGTCCTCAGGTATATAGTGCTGGTTTCTTGATGTTTTGAGCCTAGCATAACCTGAGCGAGGATGTGTGAAATTATGGGTTCTGTCACTAAGATGTCTGGGGTTTTAGCACCCACATGGTGATCAGCACACTCTTCAAAAAATATGACTGACATTTGCATCACAAATGCATGCTGTGTCCAGTAAGTTTCTGTCTCCATGAGATGATGAAAGCACTCACTTCTAGTAATGATCATGATGCTTTTTGCACCATATCATGTAGAAATACCAATCACACTGTAGGAAACTGTAAACAGCTGTAAGATACACAAAACACAATTCTCTTCAATGAACCTCATCCACTCACCAGGGCCGCTAATCAGTTAACCATGGCAACCACGCTGCTGAGATTAACAGTAAAATGAAGACAGCTATTAGGCGCGTTTGTAAATTTTCCCCCTCTGCAAAACCAGTTGTCTGATCTCCATGGTGATAATTGCAGGCCGTGTCACCTGACACCTGGTCATTACAGCCCGTGTGGAGCTTGGCATGTGATCGCATTCAATATTGAAGTGACAGAAGATGAGTGTTGCCTCTCCCCACCTTCCCAGCATTAATGACAGCTTTATTGGTTCATTAGGAATTCTGTAACCTGTGCAAGGTAATGGAGTCTAATGGAATACAATCACAGCTCTCTGCAGCTGTAATGAAATCTAACCTCTTGGTGCATCAAGATGCATCGTGACCTTGATATTGTAATTGAAAACAGCTGATATAGATGGAAATACAGACAGAATTAGAAATAAAGGGAAGACTATGTATACACTATATAAAAAAAAATGTTGAAAAAACAATGCAACTTGATGCGTTCAGATTTTTAAGATGTGACATTATTTTATTTTAACCAGTTTGAATTTGTTTGCTCAAGTAATCCAAAATGCCTCATTCAGCCAATACTTTAATCTAGGCAACAAATTTTCAATTAGTAACACAATAAATAATATATATGACTTTTCAGAACACAAATTAATGTAAGACTTGTAAGATACAATCACTTTATTCGATTCACAGACTTAATATCGAACCCATGAGTTGCTAATGCCATGCTCTACTGTTTGAGCTACAGGAAACAATAATCCTATAACAGGAACCGCATAATTTATTCATGCAACGCATGCTGGGAACTCACAAACCCTTAACATTTCAGCATGTATTATTGAAATTCTTTGTTCAGACAACTGTTTGTCTAACATGGGTTTTTATGTACATTCATGTGATTCACATTTCTTAGTATTTGTGACTGTAAACTGGAAATATGTACAGTTGTTGTTGTTTTTTTTACAGTGTATGAAGACTTGAAGAGCATGGGAGATCTCTTATGTTAGAACAGTTCACCCAAAAATTAAAATTCTGTCATTAATTACTCCCCTCATGTCGTTCCACACCCGTAAGACCTTCGTTCATCTTCAGAACACAAACTAAGATATTTTTGATGAAATCTGATGGCTCAGTGAGGCCTGCATTGACAGCAAGAAAATTAACACTTTCAGATGCACAGATGGCTACTAAAGACGTATTTAAAACAGTTCATGTGACTACAGTGGTTCAATCTTAATGTTATGAAGCAACGAGAATACTTTTTGTGCGCCAAAAAAACTAAATAATGACTTTTCAACAATATCTAGTGATGGCCGATCAAATCACTGCTTCATGAAGCTTCAACAAGGCTTTGTTACATCATAAGTGTTTCAAAATTTCAATAGTTCACGCAATCCGAACCACTGATTCGAAACAAAAGATTTGTAAAGCTTCGAAGCTTCATGAAGCAGTGTTTTGAAATCGGCTGTCACTAGATATTGTTGAGAAGGGTTTTTTTTTTTTTTTTTGCCTTAGCTTAATCAATTCACATTGTCATCTTCCATTCCCTCCACTGAGATCCCTCACTCCTGAGCACTGGGTGAAAATGACAAGTGGAGCTACTGGAGAGTTGCTGGAGAGAATTGGCTGTGGAGTGGCTCTGAGTGTCCATTTAGAGACTGTGTCTGAGAAAATACACTGCAGCCCTTAAGAAACTGTTCAGTTTTTTTTTTTTTTTCCACCCAGGAGAAGCCATGCATTTCTTAACTTTACAACACATCTAGGGGAACCAAAAATGATCAATCCTAAAATGTAGTTTTCAGCGCAGAAGGCCAATCTATAGAAAGTTCAAAAGAAAAGTTCTTGATAGCAGATGATCAGTGCTTATAAAGGGCCTTTTCTATCACTATTGTTTCTGTGAGTGAATTTATAGTTCAATATGGCAGTTTTTAAAATATATGGCTGATTTATGATCTGAAATTCATGTCATGTTTTGTTTAACTGACAATTAAACTAAACCAGAAGCTAATGGGAGAATCTATTCTGCACTTCTAGATTGTTGCTGCCTCACCATCTGTTATATGAAAATTAATGAAATATAGATGAAATAAATGCAATTTGAACAGTTTCTTATTGCTGGCTTGGGCTTGTGTGGCCAAAAGAAAATGAAGAAGAAAATGCATCCCTCTCTCTGTTTACATCTAATTTGCACATTAAATGGGCAAGCAAATGGGAGGCAATGCTAATGAAGTTGTTAGACTGTTTCCAAGCTCTGACTAATACTGCCTGTTTGTTAAGGTGGGATTTTGTATTAATGTAACTGAGCGTTAATTGTGTTTATATACAGTATGATAATGTTCTCTGTGCCTCGTTCACAGTGAAACAGCCAAATGAAATGATAAAATGAGCAGCAAATGTTTTCTTTATTTTGAAAATTTGGAAACAGCATTGTGATTGCTGTGGCATTTTAAAATTAAAATCAGAACAGAACCGTTTTATTATGTTATCAAGCTTGCATGAACTGGCGTAAAGGTTAACAAAGAATATGATAATCAAAAAACTTTTTAAATACTATTTTTAGTTCTGCTCTATATTTGTTATATTCAGGTGATCTCAAAAAAAAGGAATGGGTTTAGTCTGAGATGTGGACTGGCTGACTGACTTGTGTGGTGGAACACAGGTATGAATTTGTCATTTCACAATTTCATTAATAGTAAATGTATGAACTTGACTGTCTGATAGCCCTAATTAAACATTATGAATTCTGTTCCCCATTACTTCCTTATTCAGCTTTGAGTAATGCATCTAAATTCTGTTCTGTGAGGATCAACAGTAGCTGTGCTGGCAGAAAATCAGCGTTGAGTCTGATTCCATCCACAGTGTCTCTATCATGTTGTTGAACTCAAGTAGGTCTCGTGAGAATCTGAGTGGATTATAAATAAATACAGGCGCCATATTACTGGGATTTTAGTGCACTTCTAAACATATCTTTGTACTAACTCAGTAGGCTGTAGTGAGGCCTACTCCCTGTGTTTTAATGGGTTATGACAGGCCGGTCTGCAGTGGATTAGAAGCTGTTCTTTGTTATTTTTTGAGACTAAAAATCATCCCTGTTGTGCTCTACGCTTTAACCTTAATATATATATATATATATATATATATATATATATATACATACACACACACACACACACACACCGATCAGGCATAATATTATGACCACCTTCCTAATATTGTCCCCCTTTTTCCTTTAAGTCCTGTAAGTCCTGAGGTGGGGCCTCCATAGATCGGACTTGTATGTTCAGCACATCTCACAGATGCTTGATTGTATTGAGATCTAGGGAATTTGAAGGCCAAGTCAACACCTCAAACTCATTGTTGTGATCCTCAAACTATTCCTGAACCATTTTTGTTTTGTGGCAGGGTGCATAATCCTGCTGAAAGAGGCCACAGCCACCAGGGAATACCGTTTCCATTAAAGGGTGTACATGGTCTGCAACAATGCTTAGGTAGGTGGTACATGTCAAAAAAATCACATCCACATGGATGGCGGGACCCAAGGTTTTCCCAAGGCCGGCTTGCCTTCTTTCCATAGTGCATCCAGGTGCCATGTGTTCCCCAGGTAAGCGACGCACACACACCCGGCCGTCTACGTCATGTAAAAAAAACGTGATTCATCAGACCAGGCCACCTTCTTCCATTGCTCCGTGGTCCAGTTCTGATGCTCACGTGCCCACTCTTGGCGCTTTCAGCGGTGGACAGGGGTCAGCATGGGCACCCTGACTGGTCTGCAGCTATGCAGCCCAATACACAACAAACTGTGATGCACTGTGTATTCTGGCACCTTTCTATCAGAACCAGCATCAACTTCCTGAGCAATTTGAGCTACAGTAGCTCATCTGTTGGATCGGACCACATGGGCCAGCCTTCGCTCCCCACATGCATCAATGAGACTTGGCCGCCCATGACCCTGTTGCCAGTTCTCCACTGTTCCTTCCTTGGACCACTTTAGATAGATACCGACCACTGCAGACCAGGAACACCCCACAAGAGTTGCAGTTTTGGAGATGCTCTGACCCAGTCATCTAGCAATCACAATTTGGCCCTTGTCAAACTCACTCAAATCCTTACGCTTGCCCATTTTTCCTGCTTCTAACACCTCAGCTTTGAGAACAAATTGTTCACTTGCTGCCTAATATATCCCACCCACTAACAGGTGCCGTGATGAAGAGATAATTAGTATTATTCACTTCACATGTCAGTGGTCATAATGTTATGCCTGATCGGTGTATATACCCTTTCATATCTATATAGCATAGCAGTATGATGTTAATATTTTTAATGCTGTGTCAAAGTAGAGTGATTTCATCTATAAGCATACATTTCATCTGATACAGTTTTTGTAGTGTACATTGTCTAGGTAATTTTATATTTTGCATCTAGTAGGCATAATTAAAATGTACAAGACAAATTACAGGACAAAAATGGTTGAAAAGGTTTCATTTAATTGCATGTAAAAGTTTTCTTATAATTAAGTTAATTGAATGTGTTTATTTATTGAGATGCTTTAAATACTTCCTATTTTGAATTGCAAAGAGAAAAATATCTCATGAGTCTGACACATAAGTAGATATTTTCTTTAGGACTGATTGTGAGATTACAATTTCTTTGAGCACTGAACATTTAAGCCTTAAAAAAGTATTGTAAAAAATCAGCTGGAACATGCTTTGTTCCAGTTGAAAGTATTGTTAGAAAAAAAAAAAAAAACAACTCCACAGAAAGAGATGTAATTAAAGCACATAGATGATACAGAACCAAGTTTTTAACTGGCAGTGGTTCAGGGGAGTTGCTTGTGTCATGAATCAGAGCTGTCAGAACTGGTCCCTCTAAACCAGCAGTGCTGTACGTTGAAATCAATGCATAATTAAATATACAACTCACGTCTTTTGTGATGCCAAAAAGTCCTGCATGCAAACTGAGGAATTACAGCAGGGAAAAAATGACTCTTTTTTTTTTTTTTTTTCCCTTCTTCTTCATGTGAGTGAAAAGAACAAACTGGATATTAAATGGAAATGCAATAATAGGAAATGCACAGAAGGACAAAGTAAGATGAAAAGATGGATGAACGGATAGAAACTGAGAACTTTGCTTTGCGTGGAGTGTTTGAAAGGATGAAATTATGCAGTCTATTCCCCTGCACGCTGGCCTCGCTGACAGATGGCAGAAGGCCACGTCAAGAGAACCATTTGCCACGCAAATAAAAATGGAAGTGCAGCTCTGCATCACAGATAAAAGCGCATTTAAAATGTGCTTAGAGGGCTCTTAAACGTCTGGCATTACCCTGAATGGCGGAGAGTAAGGTTGAGTGAAATCCTCAACGTGAACATTGAATTGAAAAATAAACAAAAATTTTGAAACTAAGACAGGAAAAACTGACATTAAATGATATTATTGATGTCTGTTTTCATCTTGTGACAGCAGTCATGAAAATCGACACATAAATGTAAGCCTGAGTATCTTTGGGACTGTTGAATGCTGTCCTCAGTACATGCTTTTTATTCGAGAGGAACACATATACTAGAAATACACGTGAGACGAGAGGATAAGAAAGACAGGGGTTTAATGTCCTCCATCAATCTGAGAATGATAGTATTTATTATGATTTTGCACATGCTCACTCATAGCACACACATCTGCTGCCCATTTGATCAAAATTGTATTAGAGAGCACTTTTTTTCCCTAGTGCGGATGCCAAATGCCAAAATACATAAAATGAAGGATGAAAAGAATATGATGGGAGAGAGATAGCAGGGCTGAAGAGTGAATGACAGAGCGAGAATTTACTCTCCCCAGTGAGTTCGCTTTCTAAATTGCTCTTTTCGTTCCAGTTATTGTGGTTTTATTAATGTGGCTGTCATGTATTTGTGTCACACTGCCTGTGTTTGGAGGTGTTGTGAGTCCCTGACAATTGTTCGACTCTCTGCTAAATGTTCTTCTGGTCTCATTACTGTCTTCTATTCCCTTTGTTTTCATCAATTAATAACAACATTTTAATTTGAGATCCTTGAAGGCAGGAACACACCAAGCCGATGGTCTGCCGTTGGGCAGTTTTTGTTGGTCGGCCGACTAAGTTTTCTCAGTGTGTTCCGCACCGTCAGCTGAAGTTGGTCCTTGTTGCCTTTTTTACGGCCGATTCGACATATTAGCTGCATCCGAAAACCTAGGTAGCTGACTTGCTGCCTCACTGCCTTATCAAACAATGAATTTTAAGGCAGCGTTGGTGCATGAAGGCACCTCATGAAATGGATTTCGGACAGACTTCTGAGGCAGCATAAGAATTTAATGATCTACCGCAATATAGCGCAAGCTTTGGTGAGAACTAAACAAATATTTAATTACTACAGTAGTAATTTCTCGCTAGAAATGACATCAAAAGTGGAAAATGTTGGTCAAAAATGTACATTTACTCACAAACTGGCCAGCAAACACAACTTTCGGATGCCAGCTTTATTTTTCTAGCTCAACTGTCACAGAATGGAAAGCACAGGATTGTGGGATATCAAAGGCAGCTAAGGATACATCTATGCTGCCTTGAAAAATCGATCAGATGAAGGTATCTCAGGAAACAGGAAGTGAAGCTAACATTGTATTCAGACGTGCCTTGACGCCTTCCTACCTTGAAATGTGTCCTCCGAAGGCAGCATTTTCCAGCCATTTAATTGGCGTCGGCTCTCCTCGGTCCGTCAGGCTATCTGATCATTCTGATTGGCTGTTCAGCTACTGCCACCTGCTGGTACGGAAAGGCATTTCATCTTGCGCAGGCGCAGAACGGATGTGCTACTTGGCCGTCGGCTGTCGAGTGTTGGTTTGGTGTGTCAGGGCAAACACTGAACCAGACACTGCCGACGTGAACCAACCCCGCAGTCTGCTTTTGTCGCCACTAGTTCATCGGCATGGGCTTGGTGTGTTCCTGCCTTTAGGTTTTCATGTCATTGCTTGTGTTAGCATGAATGCAGTGTTTGAGGTAACTAACAAAAGTAGTGACACAACTACATTTTAGCTTTTAACAAACTGCTTTATCAGTGGCAGTGATGGGTGACCAATGTTTTTTTGTTTTTGTTTTTTGCACAAACAAAGCACTTGCATCGCAAAATTTATGTTAAACCCTTGGAGTCACATGGATTACTTGTTTTTACTGCCTTTCTGAGGCTTGAAAACGGTAGTTGCATAGGCTGTCAATGGAGGGAAAGAACGTTCTCAGATTTAATTACAAATATCTTTATTTGTGTTTCAAAGTTGAACAAAGGTCTTATGGTTTTGGATCGATATGAGGGTGAATAATTAATGACAGAATTTTCATTTTTGGGTGAACTCACCCTTTAAATGTAATGTCTTATTTAGGGATACAGTGGTGATAGCTGAAAGTTGAGCTGAAACCAGCTTAGTACAATGCACCACACCTCTTTTTTTATGTCTGAGCTGAGGGTAATAGGCTCACTAGAACCAACCTCATGTGTAAAGGAAAGTCCGGTTCATTCCAGTAAATCGGTTCATCCTAAACAGTCATCTCATATGTAGCCTGCAGAGGACAGATGCTGCATTCAAAATAAGACACGTGCTTAAAGAGTAAAAAAGAAGATAGTTTATTCTAAATAGATTAAATCATTTCATTCTCATATTCAGCATGTACTGATTAATTCAAGTTAATCAGTTTGTTTGGGGCGATTCATTTAAATGAACAAATTCACAAAAAAATAAAATGATTCACCAATTCGATTTCCTTTAGGCTACTATGTAGGCCTACTATGTTTTTGGGTCTGTGTTATTTTTAGTAAGCTATAAATGTACCTGTTTGATGATGTCAACCTAACCTCCGAAATTATAAATCATAGCTTATATATATATTTGGATTTTAAATTATAAAATATAGTGCCCTCTTTAGTAACTTCAATGTAGTTATTTACTTTAGCTTATAAATTGTATAGCAAACAATTTTTTTCAAAGCAGGAGATTGATTGTGTAGTTACATGTGCCTCGCTGCTGGTGTTTGCGTCTCTGTATAGCTTTGTTTTCTCTTACTTTTATTGAATCTCTTACTTTTAGTCATTGTTGCTTATATTATTATTATTGCCTACCACATTAATCTGACGTCGCTAGCCTGTAATCTTTAAATCTAAATCGCTGTTACAACGCGTTTGCATCTTGCTTGTTAACTTGTCATCAGTCTCGCGCGCTCCTTTTCAACGCGTTCATTAAACAGCTGTGGTAACTCGGATCAGTCTAAAAACAGGGTGAGTCATGTCATCCTTTCCCACTGTTATCTCGTGTTCAGTTTGTCACATGTTCAGTGTAGCTCTCTCTGTCAGTGATGAGGGATTTACATGTCATAAATGTAGGGAAATAGTCAGGCTGACAGAGAGAATCTCAGAATTAGAGACACGCATCCAAACTTTAATCGAGGATAGTAAGAATGCAGGGGCTTCAGATACTGTTTTGGATGCGACTAGCTTAGTGAACTCTGTACATTGTTCGGTTCCGGCTGTAGAGCCTGCGCAGCAGGGCACTTGGGTAACGGTGAGGCAGCCTAGCTGCGGAAAACACCACTCTTCCGTTCCTGTAAGAACATCAAACAGGTTCTCCCCACTCAGTGACGCACCCACTGAGAATCCTGTTGAAAGTGCCCTAGTTATTGGTGATTCTATTACACGGAACGTGAAAATAGAGACACCAGCCACCATAGTCACATGTTTGCCGGGAGCCAGAGCACCTGACATCAAAGCAAATTTAAAAGTGCTGGCTAATGCTAATCATAAATACTAAAATTAAATAATCTAAAATTATTATTCATGTCGGGACACAAATGATGTTCGACTTCGCCAATCGGAGATTACTAAAATTAAAGGGATAGTTCACCCAAAAAAAAATTTGATGTTTATCTGCTTACCCCCAGGGCATCCAAGATGTAGAGGACTTTTTTTCTTCAGTTGAATGCAAATTATGATTTTTAACTGCAACCGCTGCCGTCTGTCAGTCAAATAATAGCAGTGATTGGGAACTTGAACAATAAGAGTCGAAAAAACTTCCATAGACAAATCCAAATTAAACCCTGCGGCTCGTGACGGCACATTGATGTCCTAAGACACGAAACGATCGGTTTGTGCGAGAAACCGAACAGTATTTATATAATTTTTTACCTCTAATACACCACTATGTCCAACTGCGTTCAGTTTCCGGCTAGTGAGGTCTGATCGCGCTCTGACAACGGAAGTGATGTCTCGCGCTCGTTGAAGTATATGGGCGAGACATCACTTCCGTCATCACAGCGCGTTTTTTGACCTCACTAACAGGAAGCTGAACGAAGTTGGACATAGTGGTGTATTAGAGGTAAAAATTATATAAATAATGTTTGGTTTCTCGCACAAACTGATCGTTTCGTGTCTTAGGACATTAATGTGTCGTCACGAGCCACAGGGTTTAATTTTGATTTGTCTAAGCAAGTTTTATTTACTGTTATAGTTGAAGTTCCCAATCACTGCTATTATTTGACTGACAGACGGCAGCGGTTGCAGTTAAAAATCATAATTTGCGTTCGACTGAAGAAAAAAAGTCACCTACATCTTGGATGCCCTGGGGGTAAGCAGATAAACATCAAATTTTCATTTTTGGGTGAACTATCCCTTTAACATTAAAGAGGTGTGTGAACTCGCAAGTACAATGTCAGGAGAAGTAATTTGTTCTGGCCCTCTTCCTGTTCATAGGAGTGATGAGATAGTTAGCAGGTTATCATCACTCAATGGCTAGCTGTCTAAGTGGTGTCCGCAGAATAATATAGGTTTCATAGACAATTGGAAAAGCTTTTGGGGCAGACCTGACCTGTTGAAAAGAGATGGTATTCATCCGTCCCGGGATGGTGCAGCTCTTCTCTCTAGTAATATGGCACATAGTCTCAGAACTAAAACATGACACACTGGGGCCCAGGACAGGAAGCAGACAGACTGGCTAAACCGACCGTCTGCTCGCTGCCTCGAAGTCAGATAATTCCCAACACATAGAAACTCTTGCACCTAGATATAATCACATAGAGACTGTGTCTGTTCCCCGAATTAGTAAAAACAAAAAACTTCCAAACCCATTTTATAGTAAAAATGTAATTGATGTTCAACAAATAAAAAATAGAGATAATAATGATAAACAAATGATAAAGCTTGGGTTGTTTAATATTAGATCACTTTCTTCAAAAGCACTTATTTTAAACGATATTATCACAGACAATAATCTAGATGTGCTGTGTTTGACAGAAACCTGGCTAAAACCGGACGATTACACTATTTTAAATGGAGTCTAGTCCTCAAGGTTATGATTATCGACACAATCCTTGACAGAAAGGAAAAGGGGGAGGTGTTGCTGTAATTTATAGTAATATATACAGTATCAGCCAGAAGTCTTTCAAATATAATTCCTTTGAAATGATGGTGCTTTATGTAACATTATGTAAGTTGACATTTGTGTTGGCTACTGTATACAGGCCACCAGGGCACAATACAGACTTTATCAAAAATCGATTTTCTATCAGAATTAGTACTAGCTGCAGATAAAGTCCTTGTTGTTGGTGATTTTAATATCCATGTAGATAATAAAAAAGACTCATTGGGATTGGCATTTACAGACATTCTAAACTCTATTGGTGTTAAACAACACGTGTCGGGACCCACTCATTGTCGTAATCATACTTTAGATCTAATATTGTCACATGGAATCGATATTGATGCCGTTGAAATTCTGCAGCAGAGTGACGACATCTCAGATCATTATCTAGTCTCGTGTATACTACATTTATTCGAAGAGGCTAAACTGCCTCCCTGCCATAAATATGGTAGAACCATCACTTCTACCACTAAAGATCACTTTATAAATAATCTTCCTGATCAGTTTCATCGCCTTAGCATACCAGACAGCTTAGAAGACCTCGATATTGCAACAGAAAAACTATTGCTTCTGTCTTTTCCAGCACATTAGACTCAGTTGCTCCTTTGCATTTAAAAAAGATTAAGGAAATTAATCCAACACCATGGTACAATGAGCACACTCGGGCCCTAAAAACAGCAGTTAGAAAAATGGAGCGCAGCTGGAAGAAAACAAAACTAGAAGTATTTCGCATTTCATGGAGAGAGAAAATGACTGATTACAGAAAGGCCTTAAAAACTGCTAGATCTGCCTATTTTTCAAAACTTTTAGAAGAAAATAAACACAACCCTAGGTATTTATTTGATACAGTGGCTAAATTAACAAGAAATAAAGCTCCAACTTCTGATGTTTCCAAAGAGCAAAGCAGTAACGACTTTATGAACTTCTTTACTTGCAAGATTGATAATATTAGAGAAAAAATTATAACCATGCAACCGTCTACTACTATTGTGTCAGACATTGCATTGTAGTGTCCCTCAGGAAAAATTCATTTCATTTACTGCTTTAGGAGAGGAAGAATTGTCAAAACTTGTTAAAACATCAAAATCATCCACATATATGTTAGACCCTATACCGACTAAGCTATTGAAAGAGATGCTTTCAGAGGTCATAGATCCTCTTTTTAATATTGTTAATTCATCTTTATCACTAGGATACGTACCAAAAACCTTTAAGCTGGCTGTTACTAAACCTCTTATTAAAAAACCACAACTTGATCCTAGAGAATTAGTCAATTACAGGCCGATCTCAAATGTCACTTTTCTGTCAAAAATACTAGAAAAGGCAATTTCATCACAACTATGTTCCTTTGGTTGTATCTCTCTATTAGTGTTACTGGATCTTAGTGCTGCATTTGACACTATCGATGACAATATTCTTCTAAACAGACTCGAAAATTATGTTGGCATTAGTGGAATTGCATTGGCATGGTTCAAATCATACTTATCTGACCGTTATCAGTTTGTAGTAGTAAACGATGAGATGTCATATCAATCACAAGTAAAATACGGAGTACCGCAAGGCTCAGTACTAGGACCGTTGCTTTTTACATGCTACTGTTGGGAGATATCATTAGGAAGCATGGCATTAGTTTTCATTGTTACGCTGATGATACTCAGCTCTATATTTCTTCGCGCCCTGACGAAAATCACAAATTTGCTAAATTAACAGAATGTATAGCTGATATAAAAAACTGGATGACTAGTAATTTCCTACTACTAAATTCAGGAAAAACAGAGATTCAAATTTTTGGACCGAAAACTTCTTCACGCAATAATCTAGAATACTGTCTAACACTTGATGGCTGCTCTGTTAAGTCTTCGTAGTCAGTTAGGAACCTGGGTGTGCTCTTTGATACCAATCTTTCATTTGAAGGCCATGTTACTAGCATCTGTAAAACTGCATTCTTCCATCTGAAAAATATATCTAAACTACGACATATGCTCTCAATGAAAAATGCAGAACAGTTAGTTCATGCGTTTATAACCTCAAGGCTAGACTACTGTAACGCTCTACTGGGTGGTTGTTCCTCCCGCTTGATAAATAAACTACAGCTCGTACAAAATGCAGCAGCTAGAGTTCTTACTAGAACTAAAGTATGACCATATTAGCCCAGTTCTGTCATCACTGCATTGGCTTCCTGTTAAAAATCGTATAGATTTTAAAATCTTGCTAATTACTTACAAAGCACTAAATGGTTTAGCTCCCCAGTACCTAAGTGAGCTCTTAATACATTATAGTCCTTCACATTTATTGCGATCTCAGAATTCAGGCCAGCTGATAATACCTAGAATATCAAAATCAACTACAGGCGGTAGATCCTTCTCCTATTTGGCACCTAAACTCTGGAACAATCTTCCTAGCATTATTCGGGAAGCAGACACACTCTGTCAGTTTAAATATAGACTAAAAACTCATCTCTTTAACCTGGCATACACATAACACATTATCAATTTATATTTTCAAATCCTTTAAAGGATTATTAGGCTGCATAAATTAGGTCAGCCGAAACCGGGAACACTTCCTATAACACCAGATGTACTCGTTACATCAGAAAAAGAATGGCATCTACGCTAATACTAGTCTTTCTGTTTATCCCAAGGTTTACCGTAGTCAACCGGATCTGGGCCGTATCCAGCTGAGACCAAGGACCGGTGCCATGACACGACCACAACGCAGCCCTGAAGTATCAGCAGAGATCGAGTCAACTGGATCATCCATTGAGAAGGCCTCATCGACACGACAGCCAATAGCACAGTTCCTCAACGGACTGTCCATACCGGCGTGATGAATACGATCCTCAACTGGATGGAACTGAAATAAATACTTTGATTGTTGCGATCCTATCAGACTTATGATAGCAACCTGACTGTAACAAAGCACTGTTCGCCAGAGGAGAACTGGCCCCCCGACTAAGCCTGGTTTCTCCCAAGGTTTTTTTCTTCTCCATTTTAACACCTATTTGCCACTTGTTTGCCACCTGATGTCACCTGATGGAGTTTGGGTTCCTTGCCGCTGTCGCCTTTGGCTTGCTTAGTTGGGGACACTTGACATTTGATATTCAATAGTATTCTTGACATTTATTTAACAGTGCTTCTGATCTGCCTGCATTGACACTATTATTTAAGAGCTGCTGTGCAGCCAAATTATGTCCCAGTTATCAATGTAAAGCTGCTTTGTAAAAAGCGCTTTATAAATAAAGGTGACTTGACTTGACTTGACATGCTTCAAATTATGATTAACTATAGCTGGGCAAGATACATTTTCAAAGTTCTCCAACACTACATGAGTGATGAAGACTTAACTAAGCTTTAAATGGCTGTTTAGAGCTTGGCCATCCTTTTAATGTTATCACTGTAAAGACAAAATTCTGAAGCTTGTATAATGAGCTGCCCACCATTGTAATGTCTAATTTCTATTATTCTGTTTCTTTACAATGTATTGTGCTCTCAAACAGACAATGCAGAATTTGTAGAACCAGCTTGTCAAATTTAATAAATTGTAATGTGTCTTTGGGAGGGATGCAGTCTTTATCCTTCTGAGATGATTTTGGCTCCATATACTGAAATTACCAAATATTAATGGTTATGATTCTGAATATACAGTATTCATAAAAGTGCAGGAAAAAAATACCTGGATGACCTACTTCTTCCAGCAAGATCCTTGAGTGTACATATGATGGAAACTTTACCATCCCATGAGGTCACGGGAGAGGATTTATCAATGGCAGTAAAGCGACGTAACTGATGCTACATTAAAAATACAATCAATCAATCAGTTCATTCTGTGAACACTCAATTTTTCATGATCACAGAAAAATAATTATTTCTCAGCATTTACAGCACTTAGAGCTGTTAACAAGATCAATCATTGAAGTGACACTTATTAGCAGACAGGGAGTCAGAACCAAATATGTAGTGCACAAGTTTTTTTTAACTAGATCACGAACAAGTAACAAAACTAACGAAAACATACACACAAGTCACACATACATAGGTAAAATAAGAAATGATAGAGTGTAACCGGAATTGGGAACAGGACATGGAGCTATGGAGAAAAGTCAAAAACTCTGAAAGAATCATCAGTATTCTTTACAAAGCTCCTTAGTTAACAAAGGAGGTTCATAACTTGAACTAACTAACAGCAATTTAGTATATCGTACGATACTTGCATTACGCCTTAGCGGTTGAAGAGCATCCCAATATACTGTTGCAGTAGAAAGTCCAAAGAATTCGGTCTGAAGTTGCAATCGATGGCTTCTGCGTTGAATAAAGGAACGATGACAAACTTGCATGGTTAGTTTGACTTTTAGAAGGAAAGAGTTCTTTCACTCTTCTAGATGAGCACATTGCTGAGGGCCTCCAGGCTTAGGCCTACAGGTCTTGCAGGCCCACAGGCAGCACTCCCACAACTGCAGTGTTAAAGTCTGGGTGAAGCCACACCTCTCAGGGTTGACCTGACCAATGAGAAGGTTGATTTTCCAAGTCAAGTCAAGTCACCTTTATTTATATAGCGCTTTTTACAATGCAGATTGTGTCAAAGCAGCTTTACATTGATAACTGGTATGTAATTTTGGCTGCACAGCAGCTCTTAAAGAATAGTGTCAATGCAGGCAGATCAAAAGCACTGTTGAATAAATGTCAAGAATACTGTTGAATATTGAATGTCAAGTCAAATGTCAAGTGTCCCCAACTAAGCAAGCCAAAGGCGACAGCGGCAAGGAACCCAAACTCCAACAGGTGACATCAGGTGGCAAATAGGCGTTAAAATGGAGAAAAAAAACCTTGGAGAGAATGGAGAGAAACCAGGCTTAGTCGGAGGGCCAGTTCTCCTCTGGCGAACAGTGCTTTGTTACAGTCAGGTTGCAATCATAAGTCTGATAGGATCGCAACATTCAGAGTATTTATTCCAGTTCCATCCGGTTGAGGATCGTATTCATCATGCCGGTATGGACTGTTTGTTGAGGAACTGTGCTACTGGCTGTTGTGTCGATGAGGCTTTCATAATGGATGATCTAGTTGACTCGATCTTGTGG
Source organism: Chanodichthys erythropterus (assembly GCF_024489055.1). Classification (NCBI taxonomy): domain Eukaryota; kingdom Metazoa; phylum Chordata; class Actinopteri; order Cypriniformes; family Xenocyprididae; genus Chanodichthys; species Chanodichthys erythropterus. The sequence goes on along the minus strand of NC_090231.1, from coordinate 35,286,386 downwards.
TCATGTCAGGGCACCGGTCCTCTGTCTCATCTGGATACGGCCCAGATCCGGTTGACTATGGTAAAAGTGGCAGAGTGGCAGAACTCCTCTGTGGGGGCCTTTTATGAGCCATTGTTTTTGAGCATGCCTAAACTGGCTGAGTTGTTGAAGAAGAAACTATTTAAGATTCTTGTAATACTAATTTTTCACAGAGTTAGCAACATGTAACATAAATTACCAAATGGGAAACAAAAGTCGGAGTCCATCGATACCAAACATGCTGTGATTTTGGTTAAACATACAGTAGTATGCAGCTCTGAAACATTAATACAAAGGAGTTCAAAAGAGAGAATTGATATATAGGCCAAACCCTATGAAAGGAAAATCATGAGAGGGGAAAATTGGATACATGTTTATACATTTCTCACGTGGTTATCTATAGAATATATATGATTAAAAAGGGATGAATTGAAAACGGCCTCTCAGATCCGCTCACTCCATGTAATTTGAAAACATATCATCACACAGAATTCTGCGACTGAAAATCAGAATCAAGTATTCAAAAGAGCTGTGTAATAAGTTGCTCTACGGCAGTTAAAATCTGCATGTTTTTTTTTTTTCTTCGTTTTTGGTACTTATTTTTTTGTGTGTGTGCAACTTTGACTGATGCCCCTGTTAGTCCACTGACCTTCCTCATGACAGCTATTCTCTGTCTTCTCTCTCAGTCTTACTCTCTTTCTGTATCACAGGGGACCTGTTAACCAGGCCCGAACTGCGTAAAGGCTGATGTTCGGGAGCCAGAGCACACTGGCTTTGTTTCATATTAATCACCTCCTGTGCCTGGGGTGCAGTTATTCTATCCACACAACAGCACCCGGCACTGTGCTATACCCGGCCTGACACAACCCCACAGCAAGTTGCCAATCACTGACAGAGATTGAGAGAGAGTGAAAGAGGGAAAGAGAGGGAGCGGGAACAAGTAGATGACAGGCTGATGCACTCCCTTAGCTCATGTAGCAGAGATATGAGGACTGTCTGTTTCGAATAATAATAGAAATCAGCAGAAGAAGCGAGAGTGTTGGAACACTGATAGGAGGGTACAGGGAGATGAATGAGAGTTGTCATCAGTGCAGAACATTCATCAAGAATAGTTTCGCCATTTGGGTGTAAAGAACTTGTTTTCATCGAACTCAGTTTGATATTGCAGGTTTTTAAAGGGTTTTGGACAAGGCATCTTCTATCCAAAGTCAGAGAAGGTGACAGCTCTGGGTGATGCTGGTGATTGGTAGATGTGCTGTTGGACTATGTCCATGCAATAGGGGACAGAGACAGCTGGGGGCTAGTAATAATGATCTGCTGTGGAATCATTATGTTGGACAGTGGAGATGGAGCAAAGGGAACGGCGCAGCGGCAATGGAACACATGTAGAGAGGCAATTACGTTATTTCCAAAACTTTACTGCAGAAAACAGATTTACCATACAGTTATACTCCCCAAGATTAATGAACTAATAATGCACTGTACAAAAAAATATTTGCCATTATTATATTTAAAGCTGAATATTACATAAAGATGGATGGAAATTGTACTTCATGTGGAAACATAGTTTAACATAGAGTTAAACATTAAAGTACATTTTAAAAGTCAGATCGGATACTGCAAATGTGCCCTTTTACAGTGTTTTTAGTTCAAAAAAGTTACAAAAAGGCGCTGAATATAGAAAGCTAGATACTTCTGCACACCTTGGCTCTTACCATGTGTAATTTTCTCCAGTAAGGGCAGCCTGTGGTGAGGTGTTAAGAAAACAAACCATGGCCAGAACCTAATTTTCTGCTTGTAAAATCATAATGTGCACCTCTCTGCATGCACGTGAAAGTGTGAATTTGAACCTGTATGTGAATGTTAGTCTCTTTGTGGAGAACAGCACTTTGCTTTTAATGAGAGAGGAAAGGAAGAGAAAGGAAGAGGAAGATTCAGTGCCAGGATCTTGCTTGGAAGCCAAAAGGGCTTTACTCTAATTCATTCAGCTACAGGAGTTGCTTTCTTTTTTACTACTTCCATCCATCACGCACACAGATAATAGATGCTCTTATTATCACTGTGAAATGTGCTATCTCGCTACAAGATTACCAGAGACAATGCCAAGATACAATAAATACATCATAAATATCCAATTTGAGCTCCATTCTCAAGACAGTTTGCGTATCGTTCGGCTGGCTTTAAGGTGCACCTCATCCCATCATTTCTGAACAGCATGCCAACTGATATGGCAACATTAACCATCTGGCAATAAATGAGGAAAGAATTCTCACCTAATTTATCAAGCAGCGGGGATGTTGTTCTCCCCATTGATCCACTTCTATTCTTCCTTCATTTGCATTGGAGCTGTTCGCAATGTTTTCTCCCTCAACTCTGAATGCTAATTTAGGAGAATTATTTCAGCAATTAATGCGTGTGAAAAACATCCTCGGTTCTTTAGAATTCTTGTAAATATATATCCAAAAACACCCTATCTCCTCACTTAAATGCTCAAATTTTGCTCTGAGTTCAAGTTTAGTGATTATTCTATGAAAAAAGTTCATGGATAATGGATCCCACAAAAATGTGGTGTGAGTGAGATCATCTTGTTTTTTCATGAGTGATGATGTATTCTTGTTGTTTGTTTATCTGTTTCCTCTTTAGAATTCATTCACACTACTCTCACCATCTCTGACATTATAAACTATTCATTCCATAACACAACCGTGAAACATGTTTAGAATGCAGGTAACACATTTTGACTTGAAGTTTTTGTCTCTACTTAAAGGGATAGTTCACCCAAAAATGAAAATTATCCCATGATTGTCTCAGCCATCCTAGGTGTATATGAGTATCTTCTTTCAGACGAAAGCAATCAGAATCGACTTGCATAGACGGTCTGCCGGAAGCTAGTTAATTTAGTTTATTAAGATTTAAATATGGATATTTGTCTTACAAAAACCCATCGCTTTGCTTCAGAAGACCTTTATTAACCCCCTGGAGTCGTATGGATTACTTTTATGATGGATGGATGCACTTTTTTGGGCTTCTTATTTTTAATATTACTCCGATTGTGTTCATCTGAAAGAAGATGGTCATATACACCTAGGATGGCTTGAGGGTTAATAAATCATGGGATGATTTTAATTTTTGGGTGAACTATCCCTTTAATATTTATCACACTTTCATATTTATCCACAAATTAATTTAAATTTGATTTCCTCTCAAACAGCATAGGCTCCAAACAGCATGGATAATCTCTGTGGAAGCTTTATCTAGGATGCAGGGACATCAGAGGAAATATTGAAAAAGAGTGTTCTATAAAAAATCTGGGCACAGATAGTGAGGAGGACGCTTATGGCAGGTTGCTGGAGAGAAAAACATGTCAAAGTATTGCAGGTGCAACAGAGTGAGTCAAAGGATCTCTATTTAAAAACAGACTTGTTGAGTTATTGAATTGAGATTGGCTTTAAAATTCCAATTCAGTTCTTGAATTTGAACTGAGGTAGCAAACAGAATGCAGGATTGCCGTTTGAATTTGAATTTAAAGGTGCCATCGAATTGAAAATTGAATTTACCTCGGCATAGTTGAATAACAAGAGTTCAGTACATGGAAATGACAAACAGTGGGTCTCAAACTCCATTGTTTCCTCCTTCTTATATAAATCTCATTTATTTAAAAGACCTCAGACGAATAGGCGAATCTCAACATAACACCGACTGTTACTTAACAGTCGGGCTCATTAATATGTACGACTCCAATATTTGCATATGCCAGCTCATGTTCAAGGCATTACACAAGGGCAGCCAGTATTATCTGTGGATCTGGATCTGTGCACAGCTGAATCATCAGACTAGGTAAGCAAGCAAGGACAACAGTGAAAAATGGCAGATGGAGCAATAATAACTGACATGATTCATGATAACATGATATTTTTAGTGATATTTGTAAATTGTCTTTCTAAATGTTTCGTTAGCATGTTGCTAATGTGCTGTTAAATGTGGTTAAAGTTACCATCGTTTACTGTATTCACGGAGACAAGAGCCGTTGCTATTTTCATTTTTTAAACACTTGCAGTCTGTATAATGCATAAACACAACTTCATTCTTTATAAATCTGTCAAACAGTGTAGCATTAGCCGTTAGCCACGGAGCACAGCCTCAAACTCATTCAGAATCAATGTAAACATCAAAATAAACACTGTACTTATGCGATTAGACATGCTGCATGACGAACACTTTGTAAAGATCCATTTTGAGGGTTATATTAGCTGTGTGAACTTTGTTTATGCAATGATAGAGTCAAGAGCTCGGGAGGGGGCGGAGAGCGCAAGCAATTAAAGGGGCCGCAGCCTGAATCGGCGCATTTATAATGATGCCTCAAAATAGGCAGTTAAAAAAATTATTTAAAAAAAATCTATGGGGTATTTTGAGCTGAAACTTCAGACACATTCAGGGGACACCTTAGACTTATATTACATCTTGTAAAAAAATGTTCAATGGCACCTTTAAGGAAACAGAAGTAAAATGATTTCATTTAAATAGATTCATGTGATTGTAATTTTAACTAGAAAAGAATAGTTTGTAAAGACAAACTTTGAATATTGGCTTTACAAAGTTTTTTTTGTTCATTTCCCAGAATGAATCTTCCTGTCAATCCAATCCAATTTTCCATTCAAATTCACACTCATGAATTAAGATAGAGCCAGCCATTAAATTCTGAATTTTGCCTAACCCTGAATTAAAGTCAAAAGAACAACATTATATTGTAAGACTTTCACAAATTTTAAAACACTCAAATTTGGTGCAGTGACCAGTATTTTTTTATGTTTTCTTCCTTTCCTTTTTTCTCCTCTAATGCCTCTGTTCTGCCTCTAGAGTAAACAGGGTGAAGGCAGAAAAAAAATGTGTTGCACTTAAAATGAAGATACCCTGCTGTTGTTGCAGTTTTCTGAGCTGAACTGCTTCTTTTGTTCACAACTATGGATTAAATAAAATTCTTTATATAAAAAACAGTCCCCTGATGTGCCTCTGTTTTTAATGAGGTCATAAATTGCAAGCCGCTCTGCTTTATGATGATTATTATTTCAATTTGTACGCCTGCATTCAGGTTTTTATTTTCTACTTCATAACATTGAGGACTGAGATATAAGACTGCAAGTTGTGAGGCTTGCGAAAACATTGGGCTTGGACCAGTAAACAGTACATTAGGACTGCTGTGACTGATGGTATAATTAGCAGTGACATGAAAATGTATGACTCACTGCATCTATAGCACTCCTATAAATGGTTGTAAAAAGAGTCAATGAAAAGAGACATTTGTTTGGTAAAATAGCTATTTTAAAGAGAATACAATGCTCTGATAAAGATTATGTGGAATTGGTGTCAGAGGCTTCAAGACATGTTGCGAACAAGATATGATTATAGGAAGATCTCCAGCGATCAAGGCATTGATTTTTCTTCTTAAGCTTGTCTAGCTTTGGTCATCCACATCAAAAGAGCACTGGTTCTTCAATCAAAATCAATTTGTTCAATGTTTAAAGAGAGATGTTTTTGTAGGTTGTTTTTTTACAGTTCACTTTTTTTCAGCTCGCTCACCTTCCCATAATCCCATCTGTATCCCCTCTTCAGTCAGCTGTGGAGTTCTAGCAATGTACAGAAAGTATTTTCAATGTTTTTGTAGCAAGCAGGGCAGGGCAGAGAGCCGTGGGAATGGAGCTAATGCTAATAAGAGTCACCTGTGCACCACACCGGTCTCGTGTCCCATATAGGAGATCTGGAAGGAAAAAAGGAGGAGTGACAACAGTGAAGGGGGACTTCTTTACTTTCATTTGCTGTTTGTTTGTTTTGTCATTAAAAGTTACATTTAATATTTGCTGGTTCCCACCTCCTTCTTCCCTGAGCCTTTACCAGTGCTACAATTTTATTTAAACAAAACTTCTTTTGTCCTATTTTTTTTATGCATGTTTGCTTTGTACATGGTCTGTCTTCATAAAAAAATAATGTAGTAGTGTGTGTGTATGTGTCTCAATTCACATACAAATCAGGCATGCTGTGATGTGCGGAAAAACAGGTATTAAGTGATTCAGGAGAGTTGGGCTGGCAGAGCAGTGTGAAATGAGGAGTCAGTGATATTTTTTCCAGACATGTGGTTCAGACTCTCAGAAGCTGCCATATGGCCACGATTACACTCATTTATGAAACGTCTCACACTGGATGCTTTTAGACTGCTGCTGTGTCTCCTAAGTGTTTGTCCTCTGCACTCAATTATACTAGAGAGGGTTGTGTATGTGAGTTTGTGCAATACAGACAGAGAAAAAAAAAAACAGATGAGAGGCATGTGTAAAAATGTATTATGTAAAAGACAGACAATCTCTGTACTAACTCTGATGATACAAATTATTATCATTATTAACAGAGTATAATGATATTTGCTGTATTGACTTCTAGGACATTATCTCTATTTGCATAAGACTCAGCCTTAAAAAAATAACCAAAGAAATAAAAAAATTCTGCAATTTCTTAATGCATGTTATTGATTTGTTTAAAAAAAATTGACCTCATAATTAATAAAAATCATGACTCTGTCTTCCAGTGGAACAGAAGATGTACTAAAAACGGAAACGTTTTTTCTTTGCATTTACCACATACAGCTGACAACGATGTCAAAATGATCCCAGTTCACAATGATCTGCGAAAACAATTAAAAACACTGTATAATTCATGCTATGCCAGTAGTTGGCGATGTCACTTTGTAAAGAAAAACTACACACCTACACTGAACATGTTAAACGCATACGCATGACATCACTGTTTTCGCAAATTCATGTTCTTGTAGGTTACGTTTGCACAAAAATGATGTGCTAAAAATAGAAATGTTTTTACTTTGTACAGATGACAACATTATCAAAACTATCCCTGTTCACAATACTCCACAGAAACGACTAAAAACTGTATTATTAGTGCCAGACAAGTTGGCGATGTCACTTTGTAAAGAACGACAATGTGCCTGTGCATATACACACAAACATATTCATTTACAGAGCACTTGTACATGCCTTTAGACTAAACACGTAATACGCATGTGCATGACATCACTGTTTTCACAGATAGCGATGATAATAATATTTATGTTTTTAAAAACATGCAATTTGGAACCTGTTTTCAAAAGTTTACATTTTCAGGCCATTTTTATGTAAATGAACAGCCAAAATGCATAAAAAGTTTTCCATTTTTAGTTGAAAACGGTGTTGTGTAAAGGGCCTCGTAGTTTATACAATTTCAGGACCCTAAAACGCATTTGTCATGTAAATGAATTCCATTTTTTGTTTAAAATGGTGTCATGTAAACGCCCCTTAGTCTGCTTAAACCCTGCCCCCTTTTTTAAAATCATGTGGAATTGTTACACACCTAACAATTGTAAGGCCGATTATGAATGTAAATTGATACTTATGACTGATCACGCTCAAACGCGTCCAGTCAGAGCCAGATGCGTTCAGTCTGCGATTACAGTCAGTGTTCAAATTCCATGTGTAAGTATATAAATCTGCTTCAGTTGCAGGAAACAATCGCTGTATGTTGAGCACAGTCTTAGAATGTTTTAGCTAGTCGTTAAATGTGTGCCCGGCTTTAGTCAACAACCGATGGACTGAACCAGATCTCCGCACAAAGGAAAAATGGATCTGTCGCTACTTCCATTTTATGATTTTAAAGGGTTAGTTCACCCAAAAATGAAAATTCTGTAATTAATTACTCACCCTCATGTCGTTCCACACCCCTAATCTTCTGAACACAAATTAAGATATTTTTGATGAAATCCGAGAGCTGTCTGACTCCTCCATAGACAACAATTTAACCACCCAAAGGTGTCAAGGCCCAGAAAGATCAGAACACCAGCTCAGTATTGGCCGACGCTGTTCACATGAGCAGCACGACACGTGTGTGATGCTGACGCAGGAGCCGGCCAATAACGAGTCGCCATTCTGACGTAGAACATGGAAGCTCTGAACATAAACAACATATGAGAATGTCACAGAAGAGAAGATATTGTTGAATAAAGTCATTTTTTTTTTTTTTTTTTGCGCACAAAAGGTATTCTCGGCGCTTCATAAAATTAAGGCTGAACCACTGCAATCACGTCGACTATTTTAGCGATGTCTTTAGTACCTTTCTGGACCTTAAAAGTGTTAATTATATTGCTGTCTATGGATGAGTTATATACCTCTCAGATTTCATCAAAAATATCTTACAAAGGTCTTACAGGTGTGGAACAATGACAGAATTTTAATGTTTGGGTGCACTAACCCTTTAAGATTTTGCAGAAATGCTAAAGTAAAAACACTTTACATTGCTGGAGCATCACAACTGGGATGCCTGCATGTGTAGTTATGTAACCCTGTTGAAATAAGAAGCATAAACCATTATTGTCACATTTACACTACTCATTCTTCATTTCATGAAAAAAAAAAAGTTCTGAAAGAGTATAAACTTAATATAGACACTTCATAAACTTTAGAACATAAGCATTAGATGAGAATTCATGGTGCATATTTGGAAGAAAATAATCTACACGTCTTCATAGTTCTTTAGTATAGTTGCACAAATGGTATCTACGCTTCGTCTCTGTGTTTGTGAATAAATGCAAGTGCATGCGGGCATGAGCTTCTGCTTGTCATCACTTGCCCTCATGTCTGCCTCTTGTCCCCTGCTGTCTCCCTCTGTCAATGTTATCACACACTCTTATCAGTGTGGCGGCACCATTTTTCTGAACAAATTCCGGCCTTCCTGCTTCTCCCCCATTCATGGTCCTGCATTCTTAATCACCTCTCATTTACTTGCTTTTCCTCTGAAATAGAATTAGCAATGTACTATATGAGTTTCTCTTATACATTCTCAGTTGGCACCAAAAATGCACTGTTATTTAACTTCTGGCCGATATCATAAGCAAAATATTATTTTCATGTTAGGGCTGGTAACTAATAAATGGCCAATATTTAAATTCACTACTATATCTAATATACTAATATATCTATATACTACTAAAAGTAAATGACAAATAAAACACTGAGGGACGGTTTCCTGGATACACTCTAAAAAATGCTGGGTTAAAAACAACCCAAGTTGGGTTGAAAATGGACAAACCCAGCGACTGGGTTGTTTTAACCCAACTGTTGGGTTAAATGTTTGCCCAACCTGCTGGGTAGTTTTACTTAACTCAACTATTGTTTAAAAATTACAGTATTGCTTACTTAAAATGAACCCAAAATATCTTGAAAATTAACATTTATTAATATGTTTAATAAATGAACATTTTAATTTCATTTTAGATTCATTTTAAGTCAGCCATATAGTCATTTTCAAACAACAGTTGGGTTAAATAAAACTACCCAGCAGGTTGGGCAAACATTTAACCCAACAGTTGGGTTAAAACAACCCAATCGCTGGGTTTGTCCATTTTCAACCCAACTTGGGTTGTTTTTAACCCAGCATTTTTTAGAGTGTAGGGTTAAATTAAAACAGAGGTAGGCCTTAATCTATAATAATTAATCATGGTTTAAAAAATGGCTTTCTGAAACACAGATTAAGTACAGAATACTAACACCTGGACTATGGAGTCCTGAACTAAAATAAACAAGATAGACTGTGCTAATCTGAATTAGCAAGATAAAATATTAATCTTAAAAATGTATGGAACTGAGAATCAAATCCAAGGAAAACAATGGCAGCAAAAAAAAAAAAAATGTACTGAGCAAAAGAAATTAATTAATTCAATGCAAAAGAACACACATCTACAAGAACCATACAACAGCTTAAGGTAAGACTGAATCATCAGCTTTATTGTCTTATGTTTTGTGAATCTGTTGGTTGACATTATAGTAGTTATTCAACACATGTATAATGGAAGAATATAAAAATAAACCATAAAAAAGAAAAAGAAAAAAAAAGAAAGAGAGAGAGAGGATTAAGACTGGTTGGAGGGCCTGCAAAAAAAAAAAAAAAAAAAGATACTGACCAGTTGGAAGAATTACTGACAAGTGTATAATTGAAAAACATACCAGATTACCAAGATTTCCTGAAGGAAGACTAAAGAAGACTAGAACTACTCCAGGAGGCAGGATTAACTTGTGTTGTGTTAATGTTGTGTTTCAAAGAACACACACACACACACACACACACACACACATAGGTAACACTTTACAATAAGGTTCCCTTTGTAAAGGGTATGTAAATGTGTTTGTTAATGAGTAATAAGTCATTTACAAATGCATTATAAATCATTAAAAATGAGGTTATAACTGAATGAATAAAAAGGGCAACTTTAATGCAATACCTGCCAAATTGTGAGACATGTTATAAATGCTTAATAAATGTATTTATTAACACTTATTTTACCCAAAACAAGATTCCTGGTTTATTTATCAGACTATTAGACTGTAGGGTGTTGTATTTGTGGTTTTCTTATTAATATCTCATGACTGCCACTTTTCTTACTACAGTATGTTGCTTACCAGATGTTTCTGTCATGATACTCTCCAAAAAGGTCATGATGCCTATCCACAGCAGTGTATAAAAACTGATTTCTTGTTTTTTAAGATAAAATCCCAACTTTATTTTGAAAATAAAACATAATATTTTATAAGACAACTTGATGAGATATTAATAATGAAAAAAAATATTCCAGTATTAGTTAACTGTGAATCTTAATTTAGGGTGGAAACCTGTGAACCATTTATTCATGAGTTATAAACATTAATAACCTGTGAAAGTGAACCTTAATGTAAAGTGGAAACCTGTGAACCATTTATGGGTAAGACAGAAACTTCTGGTAAGCAACATAGTAAGAAAAGTGGGAGTCATGAGATATTAATAAGAAAACCACAAATACAACACCCTATACAGTCTAATTATGATAGTCAATTTTTGCTGCATCATGAAATAAAGGGTTTGAGTTAAATAAATGTTAATAAATACATTTATTTAGCATTTATAACATGTGAGTTAAAAATGTCTCACTATTTGGCAGGTATTGCATTAAAGTCACCCTTTTTATTCATGCAGTTATAACTGCATTATTAATGATTTATAATGCATTTGTAAATGACTTATTACTCATTAACAAACACCTTTATATGTATAGATAGATAAATACTGCCTTCTGTATTCAAGTTACGAAGAAAGTGTAAACTGCTGTCGCCTAAGTTACACTTTTTCTGTAAGTTGAATAGGGAAGGTTTAGGACGTAGCATAAGCTTTTTGAACTGCAAGAGTTTTACATTTTCTTTGTACGTTGAATACGGAAGGCGGTCTGGTGGAAGCTAGATATTTAACTTCATAGCTTGGCTTTTTTTTTTTTACTCAAACGCATCACTTCGCATCAGAAGGCCTTTATTAACCCCCTGGAGCCGTGTGGTGATGGATGGATGTGGATGGAAGCACTTTCTTCAGCTCATACTCATGACCCCTGTTCACTGCCATTTTAAAGCTCAGATGCGTCAGAATATTTATTAATATTTCTCCGATTGTGTTCATCAGAAAGTAGAAAGTCATATACTCCTACACTGTAAACCCTAATGCTCAAAATACTTAATTCGTTTGAGTAGGAAAAACTTAAATTAAACAAATTAGTTCAGTTAAATTAACAGTTATGAGTATTTAAAACTTTCTTTTACTTTTGAGTTCACAGCACTGACATATTTCAAGTAAATTAAACTGTTTTAGTTGCAGCAGATTTCTAATTCCCAGCATGCTTTGCATCAGACTGTCTAAATGTTGAAATAAAGTGTTATTTTGTGTGTTTTTGCATAAGATTAACATAGGGAGACATAAGTTAGTGTTTAATGTTGTGTTATGTTGGGATTGACAGGGGGTTCTGTTATGTTAGTTTTGTAGGGTTACCATTCTGGTGAAGAGTAGACCATGTGGTTAGGTTGAGGATGGGCTGCAAAACTTTTAAGACCACATATACTGTATGTTGTTTGATTATATACATGCAAGTATATATTGACAGTCTCTTTGATAATTATAATAGCATGTGTTTTTTGCTAACTAACATTTAACCAAGATTTGAATGTGATGTTTATGTAAATTAACTATATGTACTTGAGTAGGGCGAGGCTGAGAACTGTGGGAGAGAAGGAATGCCAGTGATGTGATTGTTAATGAGAGACACCTGTGCACCACACTAGCATTGCTCCACTTCCATGGCTCTCGGCCCCGCCCCACTTGTCACAAAAAAATTAAGTTCTACTAACTTAAAAAAAATAAGTTAGTTAACTTAAATGTTTTGAGGTAATAAGTTTCCTCAAATGTTTTGAGTATTCTGAACTTATTGAGTTTTACAGTGTAGGATGGCTTGAGGGTGAGTAAAGCTTGGGCTAATTTTCATTTGAATGTGAACTAATCATTTAAGTCTAGGACTAGGCTTAATCTCTGTCCAGGAATCCTCCCTTAAAAATTTGAAATCAAAGATCTTAAATGTATTTTTAATTACAATCAGTATGAAAAATGGATATTTATTTCGAAATTGGCTAAAGATCACATTTAATAGGGTTACTAAATTATTATGTGTTTGATGATGATAATCTAAATAGAACTAATCATGCACAAATTAGTATCCAAAATCAGCCAATATTCTTACCTTGAGTAATGTAAAGTTCTAAGATTATGATGTGACTAACATTCTAAAAGTGCTTGCACAATTTTTTTTCTCATCAAGGACTACTTTCCAGGATGACAATCCTAGAAATGTAAGTTGACAACCTAACTCTTTTGCTACTTGCTATAATAGCAGTTTATGCCTCATACTGGTGCTTAATCCTGTCATTCTTCTTTACTGCTTTGCTGTGCTTCACTTTTCTTGCCTCTGTTACCATGAGAACCGAGGACAAGGACAGAACTGATTTTTTTGCTGTCACAATTCTGAGATAACCCCAAGTGGTCCATATGCGTGTCCCACTTCAAACCAGCTGGGGGCAATCAATTCTGACATCAAAACTCAAAATGACATGAGATTAGAGACTAAATGTTTAATGCTTCTTCTTAATGACTAAGAACTGTGAGTTTCGACGTCGCCAAAAATCCTTGGTGTTCAGACACCGTTTTGTCAAATGTTCATAACTCATTTTCAAAAAAAACTGATCAGCATTCATTGTGAGTGATGATGATGATGACGTATCTAGCCTAGAAACTCCAACATCAGCATAGCAGACTCACTTGAATGCTCCCACCAAAAATCCATCATTTACCGTGCAAGTGAGTGGCTCTCTTGGGCCTCATGCAGCACCACAATCCCTCTATTGCGACGTCTGCACAGACAAAACATCCATATTTCAAATTCATTTCCACATAATATTTTGTTACCTAAAATGATTGTACTTGATCATTTGCATGCTAATAAAAGCAGTATAATGGCAATGATTTATATTGATTGCTTTTACTTGACTACTTAATTTGAGATTTTTGTTGACGCATCGATTCATAGCATGTTCCTCAAGCAACTTAATTGGGTTTATGTGCCTCACTTAAGGGCGCAGTGATGAGAGTCTCAGCCTCAGTCTGACCATTCACTGACCATCTAATGAGTATTGCACATAAATGCACTTTTTCAGTCTTGTAAACTTTAATCTGATTGGCTGACTTTAGACTTCAGGCACTTTCCATGAGTATAAGCACACAGGTTTTCTTATCAGTTCCACTGGAAACAAAGATGCTTTCAAGGTACCAGCTGATACATTACACATTGGATTTGCATGGTGTCAAATATATGAAAGTTATTCTCCATTATTTTTTTACCCACAGATAATAATAACAATAATATTAATAATAATGGAAAAATTCCTAAAGAGGCTTTTCGCAGTGATGTAACAGAAGAACAATTTTGCGTTCCCCAAAGAACCTTTCAGTGAACAGTTCTTAAAAGAACCATTCCTTTCTTAATGTGAAGAACATTTTAATAATCTAAAGGACGCTTGTCCTGTTCTTTATTGGTATCTATGGTTCTTCATGGAATTTATTTATTTTTACAATCTCTTATGAACATTTTGAAGCGACAAAGTGGTAGTTGCTTAGAATGGAGGGAAACTGCTCAGATTTCATTAAAAATATCCTCCTTTGTGTTCCGAAGATGAACGAAAGTCTTACAGGTTTGGAAGGTAATTCATTTTAATTTTTGGGTGAACTAACCCTTTAACATTAGTTAACTACAGTTAGTTAACATGAACTAACAATGAGCAAACACAACATTTATTAACAGTCAATAGTAATTGCAGCATTTACTAATACATATTTAAAATCTGAAGTTGTAGGCTTTTTTAAAGGGATAGTTCACCCAAAAATGAACATTTTATGTTTATCTGCTTACCCCCAGGGCATCCAAGATGTAGGTGACTTTGTTTCTTCAGTAGAACACAAATGATGATTTTTAACTCGAATCGTTGCCGTCTGTCGGTCTTATAATGCGAGTGAATGGGAACACAATTTATAAGAGTCAAAAAATGTGCATAGACAAATCCAAATTAAACCCTGCAGCTCATGGCGGCGCATTGATGTCCTAATGCTGCGTTCACACCAGACGCGACTTGCGCGAATAAATTGCGCTATTCACGCGTAGTTGGACACTTGAACATTTTGAGTTTACTCGCTTCATTCGCGCGTGAAAATCCCTTCACAACAGACGCAAATTCGCGTCATGAGAGGGGCTCTCCTGCTCCTTTATGTGTTCCAGACTCTTCCACTGCTTTCTGCACACTTCCTCTGAATAAACAAAACTTGTCAGTGGGGAAATAATTGTAAATTACAGCGAATAAGCTCAATTGGTCATCTTTGTATTCTTAATATGTAAATATATATATAGCCCAAATTGAGCGATGATTTTGTCCTCCATTGTTGTTTCGAATTTCTGCCTCAGCTCGCTACGTCACGTCACTACTAGAGCAAGCTCCTGATTGGTTAACGCGGCACGGAAATTTGCCAAAGTTCAGATTTTTCGCGTAAATCGCGACGGAAAGGATGTCAATTTGCGTCTTGGCATTGACTTAACATATAAATCACTCGCGCTTACCGCTTCATTCGCGTCCAGTGTGAACGCACCATAAGACACGAAACAGTCGGTTTGTACATGAAACCGAACATTATTTATATAATTTTTTACTCCTAATACACCACTATGTCCAACTGCGTTCAGCATTCGCTTAGTGAGGTCTGATCGCGCTCTGAAAACAGAAGTGATGTCTCGCGCGCATACTTCAATGAGTACCAGACATTACTTTCATTATCAGAGCGCGATCATACCTCACTAACCGAATGCTGAACGCAGTTGGAGATAGTGGTGTATTAGAGGTAAAAAATGATATAAATAATGTTTGTTTTTTTCCCACAAACCGATCGTTTCGTGTCTTAGGACATCAATGTGTCATCACAAGCCGCAGGGTTTTTATAAAATTGTGTTGCCATTCACTCGCACTATAAGACTGACAGACGGCAACGGTTGGAGTTAAAACTCATCATTTGTGATCTACTGAAGAAACAAAGTCACCTACATCTTGGATGCCCTGGGGGTAAGCAGATAAACATCAAATTTTCATTTTTGGGTGAACTATCCCTTTAACATTTGTTGCACTCTAGCATGACTTAACAGTAAATTTCTTTACTAACATTAAGATGAATAAATGCTTTAAAATATATAGCTATTGCTCTTTGTTAGTTCATGTTAGCTAATGCATTAACTAATGAGGACAAATGAGACTTTATTGTAAAGTGTTACCAGATTATTAAATGTTTCTTGATGGAGACAACTTCCTCAGTGTCCGATAGTGACAACATAGGCTACTTATAGGCTAAATAAATGAATGAATAACAGCAAACGCGTTCGTTCTTTCTTATGCGCTCTTCTTCCACACACTACGGTAAAGGGTGGACTTTTGTTGTCTGCTGGAGCTGGAGACAGACAGCTGAGAGTGAAACAGCCGTGTATGTTTGGTGCTTGAGATTCAGACGCGCTGCACAGCGTCTCGTCCTGAAACCCTAGACGAAAACCAAGAAGAGTCACTTGGATTACTGTCCGCAGTCTAAAGTCCGAACACATTTTTTTTTTTTTCTAAGAAAACTTGGTTGTGTCTTTTTTTTCTCTGTTAGGGCACAAGCAATAACATCGCATTTTCACATTTTAAAAGCAGCAGTCTTCTCGGAAGGGGCCGCACCTTCAGCTGAACATCATCCAGGTAGGTTTATGAAAGTTCATGTGCTGTATCGAGGCCAAGACCAATGCTCCAGTCACCCCAACAAAATACTGGAGAAAGAAAGGGCTCATTTAGAATTGTGTTGTTTGAATTTGCGATATTTTATTTTTATCCGCGAAATTGAATTATGTCCATCACTACATAATTTACTCCGTTGATCAACTTTTTGTGCAACAGCATCCCACGCGTTGATGTTTTTTTCTTCTTCTTTTTTTCTTTTTCTTCAATGCTGAAAGGAAGCATAGAGTTTAGTTGAGAAATGCATCTTCAGACCCAGTATAGCTAATTAAGATGTTCAGGTCCATTCAGCTGCATATGACTAGCTCTTGATTTTTATGCCCAGGTCTTTAAATGACAATTCTGTGTTTATGTTATGCACTGACTTTATTGTCATTGATATTTTTAATATACTACTAGTTTTTAAATATGTAGTCTATATTTTATATTTACCACCAAGGAAACCATGTAGAGTCCCACCATGTATCGTTACACAAAAGTCTTTCATACAAGTATCAATATTTTATATTGTTAGGTTTATGTTAATGTTGAATAATAGCTGTGGTAATTATCTGCTGTACTAATTTTGTGTTTTGTATTGAACTGTGCTGTCATTTGTTGTTTACCACTTCAGAATCCAAGACCAATTTCCTTCAGACAAAAAAGTATAGCTTGCTAACTAACTGTAAAATTTCACCCTTACCCATGACAAAACTTACCCATGTCACTCCGTGGTCACTTTTCATTATAACAAAAGTTAGAATAGGTAATTTACTCCAAAAACAGTTACTATGACTATGCCCTATAATAAAAATACCCTCAGAGGTCATTATTAATATTTTTCTATATATGCTGTGCATAAAACTTGAGAGATAAATTAGCTTAGAAGTCCAGATGAAAAAGAAAACAAGGCATCATCTTAAATAACTAACTGTTAGAGAGGAGCTAGAAGAGAGAAACCCTAAAATATGCTGGCTAACTAATCTGTATGAGAAGTAACTTCAATTAAAGATTAATAATATATAAATTGTAATATTGATGCAGTGTTGGTCTTCATGCTAGTCTGATGGTTTTCTACATATTAATGGGCCATTTTTCTGGACGGTCCATTAACATAACAGGCATTCATTCATTATTCTCTGGGGTCATCATCAGGTAGCCCTCCTCGACTCACTTGATCAATGGCTACGTCAGTCCTTGCTGATACAGTGCACTTAACCACCATATACTATGTAGGGATTAGTGAATGAGTGGGCGATTTCATACACAGCTTATGTCTCTAAATCTAGTGATTTGCATTTTGGGTTTTATAGGCGTGTTCCGGGTTGGCTCAGCTGACTCATCTGATGCCTAAAAAGCTGTCTAGGTAGACAGATCAGTAGATTTTGAGACGCAACCAGAGGCAAAACAAAAAGCTGGATATGTTCCCACTTACTGTCCTTATTGTCCATATCCTCACACGAATGTCTAAGTATGGAAAATAATTGCTTTGCACCTTGTCTTCTGGGCAATTAATTAAATTTAAACAGTGTCTTTTGAATGTGCTGCATGCTGATAAAGGACAGCGTTTAATCTGAGCCTTATCTCTCTGAGCATAAACAGCTTCACTAAAGCTCGTAATAAATTAGTCTGCAAATTCTCCTCGGCAATAGAGAACATAGAACGTAAAAAAAAAAATTAATCTTATCGGTCAACGTGATAGCTTATTACCATGATGGTGTTATCATAGGTAAACTGCTTTCGAGCACAATAACGATTATGGTGGATAAACACTTATTAACCTATAACCCTTTTAAACTAAACCCGACCCTGCTGATTTAATGCTTGGTAGTGATTGAATGAAGCCCATTAGTTAAATGTCAGTTGAGTCAACTAAAGAGGTTATACTTCTTTTTGATTTTTGTTTGCAGTACTTTTGGTGTAACATTTTTCCAACGGAAGCATTAATAAGCTATAATCATATTTAGAAAAGACATTAGTAAGTAGCAAAACCATGTTTGCATGAGACAGCAAGTATTGGAATTAGCACTTCATCTCAGTGAATGAGGTCTGGCAAAACCTCATAACAAATCTGTCAAGCGCTTCGTTTTAGCTAAAACGGTTTGTCTTCCATCCATTTCTTTCTGCTTTCTTAATTTTAGTCTCGTTCACATCTAAAATGCTGTATTGTTGAATTCGACAAGATGGGGTGGAGGTTTCCCTAAGTGAGTCTGGGCTCTTGTCCTGCTGACCTTGTGTTTCTCCAGTATAATCCAACTCATGTAATTAAACACAATATGATTAGTGAGCAGAACAGACACTTTTGCTGTGGAGGTGTGCGTAGTGCATACACTGCATATGTGGTGGAATTTAATACTTCTGTGTGGGTTTGTGCTTCTTTGTTAATGGGAGAGTTCTTGCATATGAATAATTGGGACACAACGTGCATTTTCACTTAGCGGAAAGGATAAAGCTCATTGATGGATTTCAAAGGATTCGTTCTCTACGAACACAGGCATCAATACACGTGACATGACTGGAGAGATCGGCGCCATCCAAGAGAGCATGCTATATGACCTGACCAGTAGCTGCTAAAAAAATAACAGGACAAGATTCCAGTCAAGAGAGATGAATAGCCTTATAAGTACTGGTAGTCCATTTTCAGTGGCTTTGTAATGGGGTCTATTACAATTCTCTTTACATGCTATTAAACCTTTATGTGGGTTTTCGTAGAGTGGATTGTCGCCTGAGTCATAGATGTTCTCCAAACAGCTGTCCTGATGTGTGTGTGCATGCACTTCTGCATTTTGTCTGAAGGTTGCAGCTGACAGCGGAGCAGTGTGGGAGTCGGCTGGTTTTGGTCGGCTGGCTCACCGTCAGAGAGAGAGAGATGAACACTCTGTAATTAGCACCCGCGGCTGCATGCTGCATTCCACCTCTGTAAATTACAGAGTGGCCTGCCTGCGCTGCCAGACCCAGCAAACCTGCTTGTGTGAGTCTATCCAGACCCCCCTGTTCCCCTCTCTCGGCCTCACGCACATGCAAAACTACAGCTTTACCTGCTAGCAGTAGACTTTGCCTTCTCTTCCAGTTCACTTCCACTGTGTTTGTTTCTGCGCTGCAGTAATTGGCGGTGGTGGAGGCTCCCGTCTCTCCGGGGCTCGGCCTGCATTGATTTGTTTGGATTTCTTCTCCCCTCCCCAGAGCTTTGGCGTACATATGCGCCACAGACTCCCTACGCTGCTGTCTGTCATGTCTGAACGGCATATTTAAAGAGTTTGGTGTTTATCGATCTGTGCATACACCGAAATGCACAGCATTTCCATAACACAAGGGATTTCAACAGTATGGTTTTTTTTTTAAATTAAGAATTGAAACATTTGCTTTTGAAAATATGCTTTGTTTTGAGGGTTTAACAGGGCTAAAGGTGTCAAAATATTCTTTGAGACTGCAAAGGGGTCTTTGTTCAGAGCTTATGAGTGGGTTTAGACAGGGCTGTAACCACCGTAGAAAATGAGGGGGGCTAAATTTTACCTACCAAAGATTACTATGCTGCACACTGCTGTGTTTGTTGTAAGGATCATAGATATATGTAGAGCCTTATTAGCAGCTGTTTCTATGGGCCACCATACTTAAGCTATCCACCATATTGGAATGATCAAAGCCAGTCCGTGACCGTTGACCGTGAGTTTGCAAGCATAGTTATTCACATATATGAATATCTGTATCTGGGTCAATGACGTGACGGGTCATTTTTTTTTGTCCAAAGGCCTCAATAATAATAAAAAAACAAAGATGTGACATCCAAAGTATGTAAGGTAGTACAACTAGATCTCTTTTATTGAATCCAAAAGGTTTTAATTATATTTTGCTACATATAAATGTATTTTAAAGATTTTGAAGCGTCAAAAAGTTCATTCGTTCAAAGGCCAATACAACCATTTCATTTGTGATTAAAATATCTTAAAATGTAATAAATGTATTTTTTTATTCTGCCATGATTTTAAAAAATCATATATCAACATGTGAAAATGGTATTAAAAAGTCGTTGCTTTGTTATGAGAAAGAATATCTGGAAAATTAATTTCAGTGACGTTATTCGGAGTCAAGTCGCTTAATATCGTGTGACAGGATGGGACATCATTCAGACACCTGCAAAGGACCACATGGTCATGAGGCAAAGTAATTAAGTCTCTCTCAACTTTGAAAAATTAATGTTTTCGCTAGCTATCTAGATATAAGCCTGTTAGCAATGTTTGAAAATATCGTCATTCGGTAAAACCGAAATTACTTTTTTGGTGCCAAATTTTGTCCATCTTCTAAAAAAAATGACAAAAGCAGTTTTAATTGATTATAAAAACCACATAATCTCATTGTTAACACCTAATAAATCTTCAAAAATTAATTATATCTCCATTTTTATTTTTATTTTTTTACACTTTTAAAAACCTTATTCGTCAATGACCCATCTGTATCTTCAGCAGATGATTTTAATAAGATTTAGTTTATCATTAATGTTAGAAAATTCTGCATGTGCTATATATTTTATTTAAAGCTCTTTATAAATATTAATACATTTAATAATAAATATCATTGATCATACAGCCAAATTGCTTTTAGTTTCTAATGAAAGCAGTGAACTGAGGTATATAGATATCCATGGTTAGGATGACAAAACATTTTTTAGGATGGCCTGCTTCAGCAGTCTTCTAGTGCTTGTCGATGTCAAAATGTTTGAGATGGCTAATCAAACTAGGTGGGATATATGCTGCTGTTCACACAAGCCAAGCAGAAATACCAGCATGACAAGAAAGGTAAGATGTAAGTAGCTAAATATTTCATATTTGACAACTATTTTACACTAAAAATGGTAAATGACCAACAGTAGTAACCAGTGATGCAAACTACTACTTTTTTTGCGAAATTTCATGTAATTCATAATTGAATGTGATGAAACAGGAAACATTAACCGAGATTTTTCTCAGCATATTAGGCATACAATTAAGAACAAATGTGTATATTGGTGTTTGTGAGAATATATCTGAGGCTAAGAGCTGTATTTGTGAGGGTGGGTGTGTGGGTAACGATCATGTGTAGTCTGTTCTGATGGATGGGACAGAGTAAATGGCTGTGACCCTGACAGAGGACCCAGCTGAGGGACCAAATGAGCTTTGTGACATTGTATGTGTGTGTGTGTGTGTGTGTGTGTGTGAGATAAACTGTAGGTTTGTGTTTTTGTGCCTGAGTAAAGCACACCATATAGGACAAGTGGCCTCCTTTCCCCTTTCCTTCTGTCTTGTGCTGTACTGTATGCTGATTTGATCTTGATAGATTGATAGTACTAGTTTAAAAAAAAATCTCACCATTCATCTGACACGCATCCAATGGTATGTCTATCTGTACAATATATAGTGCTTTTGTAGTGGTTGTTTATACATCCAGCTGAATATAGTGTTTTTATATTGTATGTCTGTATATCTTGGTTGAATATTGTGCGTCTATATTTTCCAGCTGATCATAGTGCTTCTATAAAGCTTTCATAATGTTATTTCTCTACGGTCTCATCAGCTGACTCTGCTGAAGAGAATTTGCCGAACTGCAGTTTCCTGTTTATGTCAGTCCTTCCTGTGTTGAAAGTAATCTTGTCAGTGGGTGTTAGTTAATGTAAAGGGCCAGCTAATTGTAAACAGTGATGCCTGAAAATGTCATCAAAGTCTACCAAATTTTAATTCACTCGCCAGGGTACAGGTATCACTTCTGATGGCATTTTCTTATAAAACGTCCTCTTCATTCATGGTCATTTAAAACTCATCGCTGTGATACTATGGTGAAGAGCTGCACAATTCTGGAAAAATTGAGAATCACAATTTTTTTTTTTTTTTTTGTTTCAAACAGAGATCACGATTCTCCCACGATTCTGAATAAAACTAAACAAAATATCATGTAATTTACTAGAGGTTCTGATTAGCTTATAGGGCTGTGACGGTGGCAAATTTTTACTACTGCGGTGGTAAATCACCAACAACCACCGGTGTTGCGGTGGAGGGGTCCGAAAGGTTTGGTTGTGAGTGCGTATATATATATATATATATATATATATATATAATATATATCAGAGGTTGCGTTAGACTTGCGTTTCGCCGTCATTTTGATGGACAGGATCGTAAAAAAAATCCATCATAATCAATAATTACCCGTCATTTGAATTTTTATATTTTAAAAAGACATTTAATAGCTTCTGATTTCGTCCACATTTTCATTTGTATTCACGAACTTACAGGATAAGCAAATAGGAATAGCTATGCATTTATTTATATTATGAAAAGAAAGTTAAAGCAGAACTCAGTAATATTTGCGAAGCTCCCCCTACAGGTTCCTTCAGTGAATGACACTGTCATAAATACTCCAAGCACAGCTCTGGACTACAACGACTACAACGCTCACCAGCGCAGTAGTTTTGCAAATACAGTACAAGAAAGAGGAGGTGGGTAATTTGCAAATACAGTACACCCGATGGAGGTGGGTAATTTTCGAAATTATCTTATAAAGTCATAATATATACATTGTTTTTGAATTACCATAAAGCATTTTGTCACTCTCGCGTGAACGTGAACATGAGGCGAGATTGTGTCGGGTTGGCGCAGCTCAACTTGCAAGTGCTGTTTTCTGGCGTAGACATGCCAGAGGGGGTTAGTGCTCGCCTCAAACACACCACTACAAGTCAATTAAAGGTCCCGTTTTTCATGTTTTTTTGAAGCTTTGATTGTGTTTATAGTGTGCAATATAACATGTGTTCATGTTTCGCGAGTAAGTTTCGCGTGTAAAAAAACACAGTATTTTTCACATAATTTACTTATCTGTATACCGCTGTTTCTACTGTCATAAAAACGGGCTGATGACTTCCTTGATCTATGAAGTCCCTCCTTCAGAAATACGTAACGAATTCTGATTGTGCCAGCGGTTCCTGTGTTGTGATTCGATGACATGGCGACAAACACACTCTACAAACGCAACTCTTGCTCTTCTCCGTGGGAGCGCAACAAGACCGTGCCCCCTTTTTTGTGTATTCCTGTGGGAGGAGGTTAGTCAAAAAACTGTTTTAGTGACGTCATTAAAGAAGGAAGTAGAGGGATGTAGTCCAAACTGGCCGTTCGATGTAGGCGACTTCTGTTAAATAAAATATCTCACTTGGCATTGAACTTTGAGCTTTAAAATTTTACAGATTTTATTTATACTCGTAACAACAACATTACACACTAACTAAAGTTTGAAACATGGGATCACAAAGAACGGGACCTTTAACCATCGTAAGGACTTAGTAACTTTTTTTACTTTCATAAATAGTTTTCCAAGTTCTGCTTTAAAGACTTTGTCTCTTCTCAGTTTTCATCGTGAACACTTGTAACGGATTGTGAGTGAATGCGATCATCCTTTCCTCGAAATAAACATGAATGAAAATCAAAAAATATGTTGAAAGATACAGTAGCTTACCAAAATTTGTATCACGTCAGTCATCAGTGTTGCAAACTATGTCACGTAACATTATACCTCAGAAAAGCCATTCGTTGACAATAAACTTAGTCAGCAAGAAAAATAACAAAACTTAATTAAGCATGCATAAGTAACTTTATTATTATAAAATTTACTTAAACTGGGTGTTCGTCTGTGTGTATTCAAGCGCATCGTTTTCATTTTGTTCTGGAGACTGAACTCGCGCTCTGCTGCCACACTGGAGTGCACTCGCCACCTACTGGAGAGGGTTGGGAATTACAACAAGCTTGCATACAAGCTACATAATCTGTCAAAATGACAGACGGGCTGCAGAGTTTTTCCCATCACTTCTAAAAAAATTCCATCAATGACGGAAAATTTTCGATTAACGCGACCTCTGAGATTATATATATATATATATATATATATATATATATATATATATATATATATATATATATATATATATATATATATATATATATAGATATATATAATGTCACACTACCGCCTGTGACACTCCACGACCGCGGTGTCAACTTCACCACCGCGGTGGCGCAGTTGTCATGCCTACCGTCACAGCCCTATTAGCTTGTTCAGGTGTGTTTGATTAAGGTTGGATTAAGGTTAACCATTCAGCATTAGGGGCATATGACGGTCGAGGAGACAGGACAAGCAAGAGGGAGATTTGAAAATACGAAAAAAAAAAAACCTGCAGAACGAGAGATAGGACACAATACAAAACAGCTCAAAAGAATATCACTGGAATGAAGGTTTATGACTGGGCAAGTGCTTTAAGACCGCGTTTATATTAGAAAAGCTTTCCAGCACTGGAGAGAGCAAAGCAGCAAAGCCTGAAAACAGGCACGGAGGCTGCTTTGATTCCGCTTCTCATGTGAGTAAAACTGGGTTTGATTGTCTGGGGCTGCTGTGCTGTTGGTGACTAACCACGAAAACTTGTTTGTGTTTACTCTTGTGTACTGTATGTTAATTTTTTGTGCTTCCTTGTCGTTCGTTCATCAACTGCGCTTTATTTTTCGTGAAGCATTTTGTTGCACGTCAGCTGTGATAAACAGACATCCACTCACATTGCGTGTGTAACAGTGGCCAGTGAGATTTTTTGCAGTTAAACTACTGCACATTGACGCCCACTAGAGAATGCGGTACTTAGCGCCATTAATAGTGCACTCGCCTCGCCTGCCAGCAGCGGACGGGCTGGGGTTTGATACCGACTTGTAGCAGGATGGTTAGGATTGGACGGTGAGTTTTGGAGGCGGAGCAATGAAGAGAGGGGTGGGTTTGTTTGGGTTGATTTCAAATATCAACAATTTCCAACAGTGTTTTTAAAAATCTACTGATTCCACCTTTAATTAATTTGAATGAATTATTTCGAAAAATCAGTTTGAATGAATTATGTTTCATTGCTGGATGAATCAGCCTCTTTGAAAAAATCTCTTGACTGAATGATTCAGTGATACATTTTTTTATCAGTCGCTTGTTGCCACCTGCTGGTGTAACGGTGTAATCAATACAATTGTTGTTTTGAAGTGCCATATTACTTTCAAAATGGAGCAAATCACCTTTTGATCGCTGCTGTAGACATCAGTGTTTATATCCGAACTATAAACTTTTATCTCAGTACTTCTGTGAACATTTTAATATTTGCAACACAGAAACAACGATACAGTGTGGTTTGTAAAGCGGTTTCATACCTATATGACAACAGCTCTCTCTGGATCAGCGGCAGCGAGAACACAGATTTTAATGTTTCGAAATCAGGAATAAGACCATATTACCCCCTAGTACTGGTAGTTTTAGGATTAAGTGTGGGGGTTAGGATTAGGCAAACAGGTAGTGAATTCAATTAGGGGGGTAATGGCAGGGAGTCGAAATTCGGCACAACACCGGCACTTCTATATTTTAATTTGTAGTGTACCCTCACTTTTTCTTGTGTATGGGCACTTCTCACATGTTGCCGGCACTCTGAAAAAAAGTATAAAAAGTTTTGTGCAATAGTTATAACGATATTTGCTTTAGCAAGGATTACGAAATATAATTTAAAGTATACTAAAAGCATACTGTGAATAAAGTGTGCTGATCTAACAGTAATGTGTTTTACCACTGCACAAGTCCATGACCCATGCTTTTGAACGGCACTCCCTATGCTGGAGCTGACATTGAGAAGGGAAGGCTCTACAATATAAGTTCAGCTCTTCTGCCAGGCCTGCCACTGAGAAAGCCTCCTGAGAGCCTCACAGCAGTTAGGAGACATCAGATAACATCCATAATTTATGACAGAGATAGAGATGCGGCTTGCGGCTTGTTTTTGTGTCTAAGTTGTGCCCTCGTGCACTCTCTCTGTAACAAATGAATAGTGAACACATTTCCTCCTGCTGTCTTTCCCTCTGTATCTTTTTCTCTCGTTCCCCTAATGCTTAGCTCTTGTGCTGCATCCCATAAATCAACTGGGAAGTTATGAGACTGGAATATGACATTAGGCCCTCTTTTCTTCTGAGTTTTTAACTTTATGTAACTGAAGTAATTATGGGTCATGGTAGAACTCTAGCAACAGGTTGGGGATTCGTTTATGATTTTTGTCGCTTTTTTCATGTTAGCTGGGAGTCTGGTCATATATAATTGTGTATATATATGTATATATATTTATAAAAATATTTTAAAAAATGTTGTTTTTTCAACTTGATCTTTCTTTTGTCATCTTAAGAGTCTGGTTCTCCATCTTGTAGCTCAACATAAACTTTTTTTTCTTTGCAGTTCCCTCCCATTGTCTGTTAAGCTACTTTGACACAGCACATATTGTGAAAAGTGCTGTACAAATAAAAGCAGGCTTGACAATAAACTGTCAGAGTGTACTTATAAAAGCTCTCAGTCAAATGTCCTACTGATGAATTTTATTTATGCACAGTAAAATAATCCTCAACAATATATATCTCTATTCTCTATTCTCTTTAGATTCTACCAGTAAGCCATATTGCTAATTTGATTCAAAATGCTTATTGTAAATTGAGCAATGTAAATTACTGAATGAAAAGATATTTTCACATTGCTTATTAAAATTACTAAATGAACGGAATTTTTTTTTTTTCATTTATATGCATAAATCTAAAAATTCTGTGTAATTAATTGAAATATTTCCTGAATTTTTTATTACCATTTTAATATATGTGCATTTTTTGAGGGCAGTGTTGAATCAGAGTTTTGAATTTATTGAAATTGTTTGAACTTATATGACATTTTTCTACTTAAAGGTGCAATATGTAATATTTTCTGTCCGCTAGAGGTCGCTAGAGGCCTATTCAAAATAAAGGCGTAGCTTGATTATGCCAAGTTTGAGCGCGGAATCTTGGGACATGTGGTCTTCACCTCTATGGCTGGTGGAAAAGAATTGAGATAGGACTCAGGCAGAAATCATGTTCATGGATGCGATTATTAACGTTACTGTAGTATGAAGCAGAGCAGGACCGAGTGTTGTGGGAGCTGAACGAGGCCGCTGGAGCAATTGCGCAACACACGCCTCACGAGCAGCAGAACTTTTATTATGCCACAGTCGCTGGCGCCGGCGAGGTAACAGCTCTGTTTATCATATTAGATATATTTGAGTGTGATGAAAATGTTATAGCGTTACTCTGTGCGTTCGCGCAGCGGCTGCTGTGAGACACTGTTGCACACTGCAGTAAGATAGATCGATTTTAGAATATCATATTAAATGCTGGATGGCTTGTGTTGACAAATGGCATGCAATTAATTTTAAAACGTATTGTATGATGGAGAAAATGCTTTATTACTGTTACTAAAAACAAAACTGCATCTGATTATGCTATTTTAGCTACTTCACAAAATAGTGTTTTTCAGATCAAAGCATGGTACTCGCAAAAAATCAAGAAAATTAGATTTAAACAATAAATGTGTTAAACTATATAACAACTATTAGTTTTCTGTCTATAAATATATCAAAACAGTTGTTCTCTTGCTTATTAAAACATGTAACTATTAAAGCGTCTTTGGTGTTTCCATGGTTTCTACAAAATAAAAGCGGAAACCAAGGGTAACGCAGGTATGACGCAATAGACGGGCGACTTCTCGCACGTCCCGGAGTCTTGGTTAAAATTGCAATTTTGTCACGATTTACAAATAGTTGGAAACATTTGGGATGTTGTAAGTACTCAAGTGAACAAAATATATAAACTGGCCTAGTCGTTTTTGGATATTTTACTGCAAAATTCTTGCATATTGCACCTTTAATTTTAAATCTGAGACACTCCTACCTAAAAGTCACAAAGCAAGGTTTTTTTGGAAACTTGATGACCAAAAAATAAGCACTTAAAAATAATTTAAATGTCCACAATGTTTCTTAATTTCATATCATCAGCATATATAGTGAATATTCATCATCTGGCCTAATACATGACAGCTGCATGTTCAGATAAGGCTTGTGCTGAGGTGTTGTTATCAGCTGCTGTGAAGAAGTAGATGCATTTGAAGCCTGCTTTACAAAGAAAGCTAAATGGTGAGCATGTAAATGTCTCAGAAACTGTCTCATCTTCTCTTTCTCTAATTCTTTGCATCTTTCCTTCAGTTTTTCTGATTTATTTTTCTGTATGAGGCGTGCCTGTCACTTCAGCTTGCCATGAGAGAGACTCTTCAAAGCCAGAAGCTGCAGAATGCTGATGTGAACAATCTCCCAAGTTCTGACATCTCCCTCAGCCCCTGCTTCTGTATCTCACGATCTGTCTGTGTCTCATTTCTGCTTCCTTCATCTTCTCCATCTCTTTCTCTGTTCACCCTCAGTCATGCGAGGCTGTCAGGGCACATCTGTGTGAGACAGAGAGCGAACAAGAACAACAGACAGAAACGCTGTTTAAGTAAGATAGAGATTCTTGGAAACATGACTAATTTGTTGCCAAACTCATCAGAGCTACCTGAAAAAGAGAACAGATACTTACTTTAGGAGAACCTTCAGCAGCCATTTTGTACATCCATTAAACCGTTAAAAAAAATATATATATACCAGTTGGTTTTTAGGACATGTTAATTCCATATATTTGGACAAGAACCAAACCAGTACACCAGTACCATTTTTATTTAAAGCATATTGAGAATACCATGGTAAAATACCTTGGAGTAGTAATGCACCGAAATGAAAGTGATTGTTCAGAAGCCAAAAATTTTATTGTTTATAAGTTTTTGATGTTTAGAATAACTAAATGAATTCTAGATATTATAATATTTTCTCAGTGATTACACTTGTTCTTCATTCAAGTGGCATTATTGGGTGAAAATATTGCATAATAGATGAAAAAAAGTTTAAAAAAAATTTAGCCTATAAAGAGTTACCATGCTATTACTTATATTTATCCATTTATCCATTATCCAAAATCCTATTATGTGCTATTGTCTTTTAAAATGTTATCATTATGTCCGTGTGCATGTGCAATTAAGTCATAATCTCTTATTGTTCTTGTTGTATAATGTTGTGTTATTTATATACATGGTGTTTTTGATCTCCAACAATACAATCTCTTCATTCATAAAAAGAAAGTTATCATAAAAAAACAGGTTGACATACTTTGGCAGTTTCTAGTTTGGCAGCGGCTGAACATGTTGCAGTGGTGCCAAGAACCAGAGAAAAAGAGTTGGAAACTGACGGTTGAAATGCAGCGAGGGAAAAGTTGTTATATTGAGGTGTCTTTCAAGGCGTTTGGCTGATGCTCTGTGAGAGTGAAACCAGCCGTTGACTCATCAGCAGCGTCTCCGCAGTCTCACAAAGTGCCCTACAAACCTCTGCCTTCGCTCATCCTCCCCGTAGAGCCGACAAATTAGGAAAACGCTTCCTTTAGGCCTAGTTAACTAAAAATGTCCCTTGGAATTTGTTATCTGAGCTGGCCTGCCTCAGTATTCTTGACTTATTCATAGCTTGATCATAAATACATGACTGTTAGAGGCAGATTTGTGTATAAGGCAGTTTTAAAGGACTTGCTCAGAATAAATCAAGACTCAGTTGTGTCTGTCAAATCAAATGCTCACCAGAGATGAGAAAA
The DNA here is from genome assembly GCF_024489055.1 of Chanodichthys erythropterus. Classification (NCBI taxonomy): domain Eukaryota; kingdom Metazoa; phylum Chordata; class Actinopteri; order Cypriniformes; family Xenocyprididae; genus Chanodichthys; species Chanodichthys erythropterus. Next base: position 35,256,631 of record NC_090231.1, on the reverse strand, counting down.
GGAAGCGACAGAGACTCTTCAGACAGACTACCTCAGCTCCACAGGAGCTAGACGAAGCCAATGGCTTTGCCAAATGCCTTCTTTGTGGGACAACAATGCTGGGGATTTGGATCTGTCTGAAATATGCTTTCTCTCTCTCTTTGTTTCTCTCTGAGCCCAGGTCTCTTTCTCGCTGTCACCTCTTTGTTCATTCATCTCATGCTGTTTGTGCGATGACGTGATAAATTCTAGGCTGTCATAACACCTTCATTTGCCCCTTCATTAGTTCTTTACAATGAGAATAGGCTAAACGGGAAGAAGCCGAGATGGTTTCTGTCAAAATTGCTTTCTTTGTGTCCGAAGTGCGAGATTAAGAAACAGGGCAAAGATAAAGCATTGGCTAACAAATGAAAACATTAGGAAGTGTTTTAAACACTGTGTGGGATTCGTTTTCTTGAATTGTAGTAGACGTAGGTAAATTTGATCTTAATTAATATGTGATAATCTGTTTAAGTACCTGCTATCCTATTACAGGAAACAGGCGGTTCAGATCTCCATATACTGTATAATCAACTCTTCCTACATTTCTGATGCCTCAAAACAGTCTAGAGCTGCAAGATTAATTGAAATATTGCACTTCTGATTTAAACACCCAAGTGATCTTATTCCTAAATGACAACATTGTCATGTTCATGTCTTTCTTTTTTCAGTCGAAAAGAAATGAAGGTTTTTGATGAAAACATTCCAGGATTTTTCTCCATATAGTGGACTTCAATGGCCTCCAAACGGTTGAAGGTCAAAATTACAGTTTCATTGTAGCTTCAAAGCGTTCTACGTGATCCCAGATGAGAAATAAGGGTCTTATCTAGAGAAACCATTAATCATTTTCTAAAAAAAAAAATAAAAATGTTATACATTTTAATCATAAATGCTCATCTTAAACTAGCTCTCTTTTTCTTCTTCTCTATTTGAATTCCAGCAGTGTAGACACTGCTAAGTGTATTACTGCCCTCCACAGGTCAAAGTTTGAACTAAATTGTCATATAAAATATGCTAGTGCAAGTATATAACAATTAGTTCAAACTTTGACCTGAGGAGGGCAGTAATACACTTATCAGTGTCTACACTGCTGGAATTCTAATAGAGAAGAAGAAGAAGAGAGCTAGTTCAAGATGAGCATTTATGGTTAAAACTATATAATTATATAATTTTAAATTTTATTTTAGAAAATGAGCGATTGTTTCTCTAGATAAGACCCTTATTTCTTGTCTGGGATCGCGTAGAACGCTTTGAAACTGCAATGAAATGGTAATTTTGTCCTTCAATCGTTTGGAGGCCATTGAAGTCCACTATATGGAGAAAAATCCTGGAATGTTTTCATCAAAAACCTTCATTTCTTTTCAACTGAAGAGAGAAGGACATGGACATCTTGGATGACATGGGGGTGAGTAAATTATCAGGAAATTTTAATTTGAAAGTGAACTAAGCCTTTAATGCTTTGTGTAATGCTTGACTTATAAAGTTAAGTGCACATCGGGAACACAAAAGCATATTTAAAAAGCTTAATTATAAATGCACATTTATTTGTGTATATCATATTAACAGCAATAATAAGATATTTTTTCTGTTGTTGCTGCCAAGCATTCTCGTGGTAACATTCCATGTGAATGAGGAAATTACGTGGTTTTTCCATTGTTCCCTTCAGCCAAGTGCATTCCAAACGGCTTCATTATGACACACAAGTGGAAGTGGAAGTGCTCCCTCCAAAGTCCACTCTTCAAGGGCTCTGCCCTTCAGAGTGAGTAGGGCATAGGGATGCTCACTTCCTATTGGCATTTGCCCGAAGTCTTTGAGTCATTGAATCATTCATTTAAAACAATTTAAAAAAAATGTTTTAATGAATCAAATATTTTTTTAAAATACTGCATTTATCATTTTGTCAGAATCTCTAGTAAATTAAAAGTTATTTTATTTAGTTGTCTATTCAGAATCTATTCATGCGAATTCAGAATCCAGAATCGTGCAGCTCTAAAACACTCGCACACAAACTCGTATACACCTTAATGTTTGTTTTTACAGTGGCACCAGGATAAATTTTGCTGTGGGTTGGTAGCAATTTATACAACAAAACAGAAAAATTGATGTTTGGAGCAGAAAATATTAGATGGCCAAACAAACTCATAATGTTTCTTTCTTACACAACACAGTGACTGCTTTTACACTTTCCCATCCCTCACTATTTATCTCTAATGTGTGTACACTGGAGTGCTGTTAAGGAGGGTGGGAAGACTGGGATCGGCTTGCATGTTATTGAAATGTCTCTCTGCTCTGCAGAATTAAAAATGTTTTTGATGATGTATTTTATGGTTCCCAGGCATAAAAAAGCCATATAAAGTTTAAAAAACAATAAATGTATCTCAGATGAGAGCAAACTATGTCTTTTCCTCTCCTTTTTTGCCTGAGGGAATTTTATGAATTATAAATGTTTTTATTTGTTGTTGTTTTGAAGCAGTGTTAGGGAGATTTGAAAGTGTGTACATGCTGGGGTGTTTCTGTCCCATTTATTGGATGCTGTCTAGGACAAGAGAGACACTTGAAGTCAGATGGGCTTTGGACTCATAGAGTGGCTCTGCACAGTGTCGGAAACCAGACAGCCACTCAAGATAGACGCTGCAGTGTGAGCCTTTTCATTCGCACTCAATAAGTGGAATTCAACTCAATAAGACTGGAGGTTCATGTCTCTTTTTTTCCTTCTTGTCTCTCATGAACTTGAGAAAATTATCAGCTTAAATTAGGGCTACCAGTCGATAATATAAAATATTATAAAGTGAAATATATATTTTTGACTAATCAAATTAGATTATACTTCATAAAGCATTAGCATATAATGAATCAAATTAGTATGGATAATCGTAATTAATCAAATTATCTTTAAAAAAAACAGCATCCCTGTGTCTCAAACAGTAAAAGCATGGCGCTAACAACAGAAAGGTCATGAGTTGGATTCAGGGAATGCATGAACTGATAAAAATCTATACTTTCAATACAATGTAAGTTGCTTTGGATAAATACTTCTGCCAAACGCATAAAAGTAATCACAGTTAATAAAAATGTTCAATACATTATTGTGGAATCATTGAATAGTCATTATAGGAACTGGCCTTACAGTGCATATATTTTGTTTTATTTCTATATCTCTGTAGCCAATCAATGGCCCACAGTCTACAGCAATCCATTGAATTTGTCATTCTGAGTGAGGCAGACTTGGCACCCATTGTTTTTTAAGTTAAATGTAATTCAGTATTGAAAAATGTATCTCGAGACCCCTGCATTCTGTTCCATTTTGTTGCCGACCGTCCAGTTGAATGGAAAAAATGTGTCCTTGGTGAACAGCTCATTCAGAGCTGATTAAACGAATACATGGATGTGAATCTGCAAGCCTAAATTGCTCCAATATAGGAAAATTCCTTATAACAGAACTTGTGCATGAGCTACAAGGCATAATTAATTACATAATTAAATAATTTTTTATTGCGTCATTGTTTTAGTTTTAGAAGTAATCTCATGAATTAAATGGACAGACCTAATTTAAATGAGACGAGACAATACTGTAACGGAGAGGCTGAGACTGATCCTCCAAATTTCACACTACAAGTCATGCGAAAGTTTGGCAGTGTGCATCCCTGGAAACCTTCCCAAAGCTGAAAATTCATTTCAAAATACCTAACCTGTCAAATAATGTTTTCAAATTTCCATACTCCTAAGCAAGAGAATCCATTTTTTAAAATAATTCTTACCTTTCATCAAATTCTGATTATTATCTTGTCAGAAACAAGTGCATGATCAAGCATAAGTGTCTCCATGTAATAAATCTTCCTCGCTTTTACAATGAGTGTGTATTTGCATACTTGCGTGTTTTGTTTGCTTTATCTCTGTCAAACTGGTAAAAGGACTGGAGACAAAGTGTCGCGTCAGGCTGTAGGAGGGCTGCTGAAACCAGTTGTCTGTGTTTATAGCTGCTCTGTTATCTGTGTTAGATAGAGGTTTGCAGACATCATGTCTCATCTGTTTGTGCTGTTCTGGGGGTCTGTGTGTATCTTTGTGTTTGTTTGAGCTTGTTGTTAGGACTATGTAGAGTAAAGCCTGGAATTTTTTCCACAAGAGGTCAAAATCAGGGCGTATAGACTAGAGTGAGGCGTCTTCATTCTGTCCCTCAAGCTGTCTATTTCTTTTTTTCCCCTTTTATTCATCTTTTTTTTTTTACTTTTCTATATTCATCAGCATTCAATCCATTTCTTGATTATTGTTTGGCCTTTTCCTGTCTCTTCTGAAGAAGAGTGGCACTATTCAATGTGATTTCAGAAAGGCTGTTTCTTCCATCTCATTTCACTGAATAGTGGTACATTGATGGTTCTCTGAGAGCTGTAATATGTCTGTGGTTTTTGATTCATTGCTGAAAGGTGGTTACTAAAAGCTAAAAATAGCATTTTAGCAAATGGTTGAAGAATGGTTTTTTTTTTTTTTTTTTTTTTTTTTTCAGTGGTACAAAACAATATTTTGAGAGTATAATGCCAATATTAAAAAAAGCCAATGTGCATGCAAAAATCTCACTCGGTTATTACAATTAATGTCAAAAGGAATGTTTGGAAATATAAACATATTTCCTAATGACATAGTAAAGCAAAAAAGATAAAACATAAAAATGATGCAAAATCTAGCATGTCTAAGACATTTTCACAGTACTGTATATGTTAAAAAAGCAAATAAGATGTTTGCAAAATTGTGGAATTTAAATAAAAAAAAAGCAGGACTGCATGATATATCGTGATTTATCGCAAATTTTATCGCACACCATTTGGCGATTATTTTTATGCGCATCTTGTCAGAGCTGTACGGCTCTGTGATCAGAAGTAAATTCTTCTCCATCTGAAAACCAGAGGGTGCTTTCACGCAGAAACTCCAAATATGCCCTGTCGCAGAAGAAGATAACGCGTCATATCGCTGTAGCTGAATAAAAAGAAGATTGAAACGCTTTGATGGATTAAACATGACTAATAAACATTCTGTGTAAGGGTGTACTCACACTAAGCGCTCTGAACCGTGCCAGAGCGCATTTGACCCCCAAAGACTGGTTCGTTTGACAAGTGTGATCGCTCCGTTTCTTGCCCGGGCACGGTTCGTTTAGCCGGCCCTGGCCCGCTTGCACTCGGGCTCAGTATAAGTCAACCGTGCCTAGTGTGAGTACACCCTAAGAAGCCACATCATCTCACAGAAGGATGCTCAACTGTCGTTATGAAGTGAGTTTGGAGTAAAAACATGTTATTGAATGTTGTCTTTTGTTGGACAAGATAAAATAAATCCAACAAAATACTCATGTCTGGAAAGATATTTGATGCGTGTTGCTTTTTCAAATGTACATTATAAACGACTCAAACTCGCAGTGCTTTCAGATGGATTAGCATTTGGAGCCATACTTCATTGACAAGCTGTGCATAAAAAAATAATCACAGTTCACGTTCAAGCGCAATTTCAATGGGGTTTTTTGGTATATTTTCATGTAATAAAGCAGGACCCTACTAAAAAGTCTCAAAAATTATTTAAAAATGGTTCCAGCCTGTGATGATGATAATTTTCATGTTATGGCCAATATTAAAAAATAGATGTGAACCACTAAAACAATATTTTTTCAGTCAAACCAATGTATCCAATGTAAACCAATCGCAACTTTTGAATACTATAATAAGTGAGAATTAAGAAAAGCACTTTAAATCTGTGTTGTAATCTAGCATTAACCCTTTGAGTTTGTGTTAGAGGAAAGCAAAATTATTCTAACATCCTCAAATAATTAATATAATATTAATATCAGCTGAAAAATGTCCAATATGAACATACCAAAAAAAAACAAATACCACTAGAAAATGTTGTGCATTTCTATAACCTCTTTTTTTTTTTAATCAGACACTATTTATTCTATGAGTTTTCATTCAATGGTGATAATCTTAAAGGCCTAGTCGATATATTGGTGTGGAACATGGGAAACCAAGAGACCACCCACCGTCATGTAAATGAATGGTCTTGTCAGCTTTAAACAGCGTAATTCACTTATGTATGTGGCAGTGTGTATTAACACTTGTGTGTAGGTGGTGTGTTTAGTTTTGTTGGTCCTGAAATTCTTGATGATTTTGTGCTTTATTTTGGCATTCCTAGAGGATGAGTTGAATTGTTGATCTAGCTAAAAGCAGCAGATTTTGAGGTGTAATAAAAGCAAGAGGTAGAATAAAAGGAGCAGAATAATAGATTTATCTTCACTTTTAGACACTCTTAGATCTTTATTGGCCAAGTATGATCATAAACTCTGCTTTACAGGAGTTTGAAGCACCTTAATGTGTTAGAGAAAATAGATTGTAAGAATAAACATCTAAATGGAAAAAAGAAATGTATGTACAGATTCAGTATAGTGTATTCAGTATAGTATATTTGCAAAGGAAATTCTTGCTAGCACATGACTGGTGCCACATACACTTTGTATATATGTTGTATCCATGAATGATAAACATGCCAGATCTTTCTCTCTCTCTCTCTCTCTCTCTCTCTCTCTCGCAGCCTCCCACTGATAATTATCTGTGTCCGTCCCATTGCTAATAGACAACCTAGTGGATATAGGGTCAGATCGCCTGTAGTGCAGCTTGTAGAGTATTAATTAAAGCTGCCCTTTGACATTATCTGAACCCAGCGATGCTGCTTGAGCCTCGGGCATTGATTCAACCTGCAGATGATTGGTTATAAGCATTACTGAACTTCCATTGCTCAGCCGAGAAATCTCATCCTAGTGAATGAATAAAAATGCAGTAAGAATCACTTTTCATTTAAATCCCCCCCCCCCCAACTGAATAAGTGATTTTGCATGTCATTGTGGCAGAGCCTGAAAGGACACTGTTGGCCCATAATTGGATGTAATATGTGGGTTGTATGGAGGGCTTTATTTGAGATACTACAGCTGGATTAAGAGGATAAATAGGACAGAATGATGGTAAGACAGTGGTGGAAGGAGACTGAGACATGTCCTTGCACCCTCCTTAGGTAGATTCAACAACAAAAGGTTTTTAATTCAGTGTGAAATTGGGTTCGAGTGCAGATGTATGTATGCAGTGGATTTTTGATGTACTTCATTAGAATGTGCACATTTTGTATCATGGTGGGGACTTTCCATTGACTTCTGTTGTTTTTATACTTAAATGGATCAAGAAATCATTAGCTTTTCATTTACATTTTGATTAAGAGGTTTAGTATATTTATTAAGCCATTTTCCTCATTGGAGCTGTTGGCCGGTCTCCACAATGTAGGTGATTTCAGGTTTTACTATCCTTTGGGGACGTTTGGCAGACAAAAGCTGACCCACACACACGCAGACAGTCAGGAGAGGTCTGTGTGGAGGCGGTTTGCACAGTTGCAGCACCACAGGAGAGGAAATTCAATCGGCCAATCATGAAGCCAGCTGAGCCCCTACTGTGTCCTGCCGTCCCCTAGCCCCATCCCTCCCACTCCCTCTTTCTTTCTCCTCATTTTCCTTTACCTGGTGGTAGGGGTCATGTCACAGGCACTGAGTAACTCTGACTGTGCTGACAATGTGGACGAAAAAGAGCCGAACCAACAAAAAAAAAAAGTCTATTCAAGAGAAATCCATCGTCCTTGAACGATAAATGAATGACAAGCTCCACTAAAGAGAGAGAACTCTTTCTTGAATTCTTGAATTTCTTTCCACTCTTTATCTTTCTCTGCCATTTTTGCTCTATAACTATTTTTTGCTCTTGTTAAATTTAGTTTGTTAAAATGTATTTTCAACCGCTCTCACTCCTGCTGTTTCTTAGCATATAACATGAATGGAATCAGTTCTATATTCTGTGAGTATATGTGGCTTATTAGAAGAGACAGCAGAAGCAATATTAACTTTAGTGAAATTTCGATTATTTCAACTCTCTCCTTCTTCAGTTCTTTTCTTTCTTCATCTTTCATTTGCATAGTGGTTGCACTGGTAGCAGCATCCCAATTCCGAGGCTAGATCCTTTGAAGGTTGGACTGTGCGTTGTTAAATGGGACAATCTAGACTATGGAGAACTGTTCTTGCCTCCTAGCAACTATGACAGCTTCCATAGTATTTTTTTTTTCTCCATACTATTGAAGTCAATGTGGTCCATCAACTGTTTGGTTACCGACATTCTTCAAAATATCTTCTTTTTTGTTCAGCACAAAAACTGATATTACAAATTTGGTTGATTCCAATACAGGCAATAATCATTTTCACACAATGGCTGATTAAAGATAAATGGACAGTAGTACAAGTCTGTACTATTTTGTTTAAATAATTTAGAAATAAAACCCTAAAAACTAAAATCAATCATTATAAATATTATAAGAGATTTTATCAATTACAACTTCATAATGTACAGTATGAAAAAGATATTTATTTTGAGATTTGCTAAAGCGGTGTTGTTAAATTTATTAATGTTTTGAAAGATTAAAATAGGGGAAATGAGTGAACACAATTATTTATCACCTTTATGTGCTTGGCTTGAGCTCACCAATCTATGTTGTTTGATTTTCAAGAGTGTTTTCGATTAATTCCTGATCAATTCTTTTGATTGGCAATAGACCGTGAAGGTCAATGTCCTTTGCTTTGCTGTGTTAGTGCTGGTTTAGTCATTAAGTCCTGCCTGACCCTTTTGTTCCAGTTTGAATTGATTTCACCATTTTTTTTTTTTAATTCAAGCTCATAATGGTTTTGATGCTAGCAAACAATGTAGACTCAATTCTTAATTTTATTTTGGCAATTTGCATCACTAAATAATTTATATGATGTTGTTATTTCCAGACCCACAAAAAGGCAAAATGAGCTGCCTCTATTATACTGTTAAATATTTGATGACGGAAATAAAACAAAAAAGCAAAAAATGAAAGTGTCACTCGCACAGTTTCTCATTCCTCTTTCTCTAATTATTCTTTCTACCATTTAAATTTTTAATTAAGCTAATAAAGTATGTGATGTTGTGCTGTTTGAGAATGATAAAAGTATAATAAAATTCTTTTTCGACGTACAATAGTCGACTGCATGAAGTATGGCAGTATCATTCTGATAGAATATCGTATTGTGGACTTTATATAATGTGACACTGTACGGTTGAGTCTGTTGTTATAAGCCTATATCAAGACTTCAAACACAACCAATTATAGAGATCTTATTGCTTACATGCACTTGCAGGGAGTGATTAAACTGAACTAGGGGGCTTTTCATGCCAGATTTTTACCATTTTAATACGGTATGTAGGTTGCATCCATTTGCTTTCTCCAGCCGCTCTCTTTTCTCTATTCGTGTATTGCGTTGCGTGTCAGCTGCTGGTTACCCTAGGTGTTCTGCACAGCTGTCACCCCCTCAGGAAGCAGAAAAGGAACAGCGTGTCCTATCGGGCTTTCCAACAACCTTCTCACTGTGTTAATGCTTTTCAGATAATGTGCCTCTTCACTGGAACCTTCTGAGAATGGGATGTCTTCCTATGGGGAAGGGATATTATGAGATAGCACGATAGAATAGGAGGATGGAAGGTTAAAGAATAACTAGCTTTGTTTTAGACCACTGGCGTGTGGTGGCCCGTCTCTGGGTTTGGAGGTTTTTTTCCTGTACAAATCCATGTTGCAGATTAATTTGATATTTTTTTTCACAGTTAACCGTGACTTTTCATCCGTACTTTGCTATTGCCCCCTGTCACATTCATGCCACGCTTTAGGACCTCTGTGAAACCGCAATGATCTCAAGGGAGGTAAAAGAGACACTGCCTTCCAATGAAACTTTATCTGCTTATGTGGACACTGGACAGTGTTATTTGATAAATATGACACACACATATTTGAGCTATTTTATTTGATATGTTTTGTTTTATTTTAGTACTGACAATTATTGTTGTTGTTATATATTTATTATTTTTGAGGCAGACACTGTCTCCTTGGATGAAACACCCCTGCTTTAAAGTCATTTGTGCCAAATGACTACTTCTGGTTTCGGTGAGCTTTTTTTCTAGTATGGCCCTTTATCACATAATAAAGTGTGGAATTCCTTGTATAGGCACTTCTCCCTGATAAGCGTGCGCACACACATTACCCAGAGCAAGAGCAAGAGCGTTTCGTTCGGGATACGGAAGCCGAGAGATTTTTCAACAATGGCTGTGTTCCAATTCAGGGGCTGCACCCTTTGAAGGCATTTAAGAAGAATAACCGTTAGATTGCAACGTAAGAAAAAAAATTACAGTATTTTACTGTTACTTTTCTTAAATATGACATCCTGGATGAAGTATTCAGCCTTCAAATGCAATCTCCGGAGGACGCAGCCTCTGAAATGAGACGCAGCTCCTGTCACTGAAGGAGTGTGTTTTTGGTTGTGAGAGAAAGATTACCTTTTTCAGCTTCCCAAAGAACCCAGTGTTAAGGGAACAGAGGATGAAGTTTGTTTTTTGAGGGCAGCAGTTGAGCACATATGTTTGTTTGTTCCCGGGATTTTGGTGATAGATACTTTGTAAACAAGTCCCAGTTTGGCGCTGGATTTGCATATCGCGGGTGGTGAGTAAAGCTGCATCAGATGTCTGTGTGTTGTTGGCAGTCGGCGCGCAAGTGCATATAATGTAAACGACACAAACATTTTTGTTCCCTTTTTTATTTATAATGATGTCACAGCTAGCATGCGATCTCTATGCGCTCGCTCGTGACTCTTTAGCTCTGCCCACGGCATTGATGGCAGACACGCTTTCAGGATCTCTGCTTTTTCCGGAAAGACTTGGTTTAGCGTATCTATCTTTTATAAATGACAAAACTAAAGACTTTTCGGAGATATGAAGGATGCATTGTTACTCTATATATACTCACTGTGTGTGATACCCGGAGGAGGTATCACACACAGTGAGTACATATAGAGTAACAATGCCCTTTAAGGTACAGTTGCACTAATGAAAAATTTGGCGACAAAAAGGTCAGTAGTTTAGTGAAGTCACTTTTTAACCCAAGCAGATTTCTGTTGTTAAACGTGGCAAATCCACAACCCCACTGTGAAATCTATGTGAGGAAATCTTTCTCCCTCACAAGAAAACCAGACCATGTTTTTTCTTACTGAAATGACTAGATTTCGCCAGTGAAAATGTGTTGATCAATGAGAAAAATGGATCATTGCTTGGATGGCCTTGTTCTCTGAATGTGTGTGTGAGTGTGAGCTGTTTTGGTCTTAAATTTAGTCTCTAAATAAGTGACCCCTGAAATACACACAATTGCAACCAATGACCTTTTTTTTCTTTCTTTTTTTTTTCGTCTCTGTCTCTTTCACTCAAGCACACTTTGTATTTCACTGTCCACTGTTTTGGCCTCCTCGTCTGTATGAGTCACTGCAACACTCTTTCAATTTTCAATTCACTTACTGTTCTGATGGACTCCAACTGTGAGGGTTCATCTAAACTGACAATCAACGCACCTCCTCTGCCCCTCCTGTGTTCACTTTCTTTTCTTTTTTAATACTACTACTCTTCCTGGGTGAGTTTTGTCAACTCTGACCACAACCTTGAAATTAAGCACCCATCACACACAATGAAATGTCTTTCTCTAGTCAAAAGTGTATGTGTTAAAGGGATAATTCACCCAAAAATGAAAATTTGATGTTTATCTGCTTACCCCCAGCACATCCAAGATGTAGGTGACTTTGTTTCTTCAGTAGAACACAAATGATGATTTTTAACTCCAACCGTTGCCGTCTGTCAGTCAAATAATGCTAGTGGATGGGAACTTCTAATATAAGAGTAAATAAAACTTGTTTAGACAAGTCCAAATTAAACCCTGCGGCTCGTGACGACACATTGATGTCCTAAGACACGAAACGATCGGTTTGTGTGATAAACCGAACATTATTTATATCATTTTTTAACTCTAATACACCACTATGTCCAACCGCGTGCAGCACTCGTTAGTAATGTATGATCGTGCTCTGACAGAGGCAGTGACGTCTTGCTCTCATTGAAGTATATGCCCGAGACATCACTGCCGTTGTCAGAGCGCGATCAGACCAAACGAATCGAGTGATGAATGCAGTTGGACATAGAGTATTAGAGTATTGTTGTATTAGAGGTAAAATATATAAATACTGTTCGGTTTCTCACACAAACCGATCGCTTCGTGTCTTAGGACATCAATGTGTCGTCACGAGCCATAGGGTTTAATTTGGTCTTGTCTATGCAAGTTTTATTTACTCTTATAGTAGAAGTTCCCATCCACTAGCATTATTTGACTGACAGACGGCAACGTTTGGAGTTAAAAATCATCATTTGTGATCTACTGAAGAAACAAAGTCACCAACACCTTGGATGCCCTGGGGGTAAGCAGATAAACATCAAATTTTCATTTTTGGGTGAACTATCCCTTTAGGGCAGTTGTTTCCTAAACTGGGGTACACACACATACCCCTGGGGTACGTGAGGTGACGGGGTGTCTGAACAAAATGCTGAGTTTTGTTGTTCATTCAATTCTAACATTAACATTATTTCTAATAAGCAAAATGCCGTAAAAGGTCAAATATATGACATCCAATCAAATTACCTCATCTTTTGCGGTCAAAACTGACTACATCCTCACAAGCAGCGTGCATATGAGAGGTTACGTACAGAGTATGCTGCTTTAGCAAATAGCGCTCCATTCTCAACAATGGCCCTGTCCCAAATGTCACCCTAAACACTTGCAGTCTTCTTACAAGTCCACACTTTCATGATGTAACGCCGCTTTGACTCTTGGGAAGAAGTCTGCTGTGGAGCTCACTTCAGTGCAGGCGAAAGGGCTCGCTCGCAAGCACGCTTCTGAAACCTAAAATGACAAATGGGACACCCTATGGTCTCATCAACCTAACAGACATGTTCAAGCGGCAGCCATTGTAAGTCCACAAGACCAAAAGTGCATATGAAGTGTGCCATTTGGGACAAGGCCAAAGTGGGGATTTAGCACTTACTAGCATAAAGAACAAATATAGACACACAGAGATCAATTTAAGACTCAAAGTCTCTCCGATACAAAAAAATACCCCGTGTGAGTTCTTGTTTAATGTTTGTAGCAAGAATGCAAATGTGGTTTTATAAGTTCAATAAACAAAGGGGTAATATTAAGTGATATACATTTTGAACAGTATTTTTAGTATTGCTTGCTCTATAATGATCACAGGCAATAATAACATATTTGATGATAAATATTACACTACATCAATGGTGATTTTTCTTGTCGGAATATGCAAAAAATGGAAACCAAGTAATGGACAAAATTTTCTGTTGTTTTTCATGGCTGGTTGACAAAAGTCAGATATACATGGAAGAGATTACTTTTATTTCTTGATGCTTTGTCCTAACCAGCCATGAAGCGATAGAGTTATGCAAGTAGCTTAGTGCTTAGAAGTGAATGAGCAGCTCTCAGCTTGTGTTAATAGTCATATGTAGTCTTGAAAAGCTTCATCCCTTGCTAATATAATTATAATTTAATTTCTCTTTAATATCTCTCATTATAGTTTGTCACTACCAAGATCACTGTTTATAATCAAGATTAAATATAAATGAAAACTGATAGCGTGTTATCCATTTTTAACTGTATTTTGTTTTTCCAAGAAATGTGAGAGAGACTTATTTATTATAACCTGACTATTTATGCAATGGCAATTTAACAGGGTTTCTAACAGGATGGAAAGTAAAAAAAAATAAAATCACACAAAATAATTTATTTTCATCCTTAAAACTTTTTTTTTTTATAGTAAGACATAAATGAAAATGTATTGAATAGAAGAAGTTGCCCACACATTAATGAGTGGTTGACAATTTTCTGTGACGCTTTAATGTACTTATTATTTTTGTAACAATAAGGAGATTGTATAATTGTCACCCTCATCATTGAAGGCACATAGTGGATCTGCTGTGTAGGAAGTTATTGTTCTCATGGTAACATTGAAACAGCACAATTTATCATCACTTCTTCAAAAATAAGATTTGTTTGTGAAACAAAGCTCCATATTTCTAAATTGGACTTAAATCCATAACAATGTGGTGTAACTGGCCAATTCTCAGAGATTACGAAGACTTTGCGACAAGGCAGGCTATCATTACCCAGGCTTTCAACACAGACTTGTCTGTCTGCTGCATGCTCTCTGCTCCCTGTCAATACCTGCACTTAACGGTGAAAACAGATGTTCTTCTTCCATTCCTCCTCCCACGTTGAGTGTCACCTGCGTCTTAACAAGCTGTTTGTCGCTAGTGCTGCAGGGGGCTGGGTGGGAAATTCTGGTGTCTGTGTTCATTAGCTGCCACTGAGTGTTGCTCACACCTGGATTCCTTAGTCACCACTGTTTCTCTGTGACAAACAAGAGAAGAGAAATGAAGCTTCAGCTCAGGCAATGACAGGGCTTCTCAGCTAATTTCTGTCTTGACAATCTCATTGAATTGTTGAATTATTTTTCTAATAATTCAACAGACCGTTGTCAATTATTCCTTATATTATGAAAATATATTTATTAATTTATTTTTCTATGTGTGTGTGTACACTACCATTTAAAGGTTTGGTGTCAAAAATACAGTAAAAACCATTTAAATTTAATATAACTTTTCGAAAGCTGAATTTTCAGCAGCATTACTCCAGTCTTCAGTGTCACATGATCCGTCAGAAATCATTTTAATATGCTGATTTGCTGATCAAGAAACATTTTTTATGTTGTGTTGCGTAATATTTTATAGAAACATGATAATTTTAAGGTCTTTTTGATAAATAAAGAACAACATTTGTTTTAAAAATGGTTATCTTTTTTAACATTATAAAAAAAAATGTACTGTTCCTTTTTCACAATTTAATGTCTTTGCTAAATAAAAGGGTTAATTTCTTTAAAAAAAAAAAAAAAGTTCTAACCCAAACTTTTGAAAGTATGTATTTAATATTTAACTTCATATTTAAAAGAAAGTAATTTGCAATTGCTTGATTTCGAATATCCTGTTGTTTGTCATGTTTATTTCCTTGGCCAATATCGTTGTTTGTTTGCTGTGGTAGACTAAAAACCTTTGCATGTCTATTCACTGCACATGACCTAATACTTAATTCGGCATATTGCTTATACGCTTTGGTTGAACATACCCATTTGTCATACAGCAGAAGGCTCTTAGCAGCTCTTATGTTAAATTGTTACTTTATAGCTTTAATTTGTGCTTGATTTGTATCCGTTTCCTCCTGCTGCACAGTGGTAATCATGATACACTAAATGGAAACGTATACAGTACAAGTCACTTGCTAATAATGACTGCCATCAAAATTAATTTGAATGTAAATTCAAATTTAAGCATATAGTGACTTACAGTGCATCCGGAAAGTATTCACAGCACTTCACTTTTTCCACATTTTGTTATGTTACAGCCTTATTCCAAAAGGGATTAAATTCATTATTTTCCTCAAAATTCTACAAACAATTTCTCGTAAAGACAATGTGAAAGAAGTTTGTTTAAAATCTTTGCAAATTTATTCAAAATCACATGTACATTCACAGCCTTTGCCATGACATTCAAAATTGAGCTTAGGTGCATCCTGTTTCCGCTGATCATCCTTGAGATGTTTCTACAACTTTACTGGACTTTATTGGAGTTCACCTGTGGTAAATTCAGTTGATTGGACATGATTTGGAAAGGCACACACCTGTCTATATAAGGTCCCACAGTTAACATGTTGCATGTCAGAGCACAAACCAAGCAATAAAGTCCAAGGAATTGTCTGTAGATCTCCGAGACAGATCTGGGGAAGGGTACAGAAAAAAGTTCTGCAGCATTGAAGGTCCCAATGAGCACAGTGGCCTCCATCATCCATAAATGGAAGAAGTTTGAAACCACCAGGACTCTTCCTACAGCGGGCCGCCCGGACAAACTGAGCGATCGGGGAGAAGGGCCTTAGTCAGGGAGGTGATCAAGAACCCAATGGTCACTCTGACAGAGCTCCAGTGTTTCTCTATTGAGAGAGGAGAACCTTCCAGAAGAACAACCATCTCTGCAGCACTCCACCAATCAGGCCTGTATGGTAGAGGGGCCAGATGGAAGCCACTCCTCAGTAAAAGGCACATGACAGCCCACCTGGAGGACTCTCAGACCATGAGAAACAAAATTCTCTGGACTGATGAAACAAGGATTGAATTCTTTGGCCTGAATAGCAAGCGTCATGTCTAGAGGAAACCAGGCACTGCTTATTACCTGGCCAATGCCATCCCTACGGTGAAGCATGGTGGTGGCAGCACCAGGTTGTGTTGATATTTTTTAGCGACAGGAACTTGGAGACTAGTCAGGATCGAGGGATAGATGAATGCAGCAATGTACAGAGACATCCTTGTTGAAAACCTGCTCCAGAGCACTCTGGACCTCATACTGGGGCGAAGGTTCATCTTCCAACAAGACAACGACTTTAAGCACACAGCCAAGATAACAAATGAGTGGCTATGGGACAACTCTGTGAATGTCTTTGAGTGGCCCAGCCAGAGTCCTGACTTGAACCCGATTGAACCTCTCTGGAGAGATCTGATAATGGCTGTGCACTGACACTCGCCATTCAACCCGATGGAGCTTGAGAGGTTCTGCAAAGAAGAATGTGAGAAACTGCCCAAAAATAGGTTTGCCAAGCTTGTAGCATCATACTCAAAAAGACTTGAGGCTGTAATTGGTGCCAAAAGTGCTCCAACAAAGTATTGAGCATAGGCTGTGAACACTTATGTTAATGTAATTTATTTTATTCTTATAAATTTGCAAAGATTTCAAACAAACTTTTTTCATGTTGTCATTATGGGGTATTGTTTGTAGAATGAGGAAAATAATGAATGTAATCCCTTTTGGAATAAGGCTGTAACATAAAATGTGGAAAAAGTGAAGCGCTGTGAATACTTTCCAGATGCACTGTATCATATGTATTCTGAGGCATTAAAGGTGAGTGATGCTTATTGACCGCTGTAAATCCAGTAAAGATTTACATTAAAACAACAGTATAATGAAGGAATACCTCTGTTCTTAAACCCTTCTATCCAAAGGATTTGGCTATTAATACAAAGAGGCTCACCTGACACTTAAGTCTTGATTTTTCAAACTGTTGTGATTTTGTTTTGAGCCTTCATTATGCTGTTCCATTAAGGTCCTCTCAAAACCTTTTTTTTTTTTTTTTTTCATCATTCATATCCTCCTTCAACTGTTCTCCCTTTTATCTTTATTTCTCCATTCACTCTTCTGACAAGGGCTTTTGAAGCTGGTTCATGAGAGCACATAATAATGGCATTATGATTCACTGATCTTCTACTGGAGCAAATGGCCCCTCCTTCCCTGAGCGAGCCACTTTTTAAAACCAACAGCGCCGACGACGATTAGCCTGGCTCTGTCCTGGCTAATGAGCTCCTTGTTAAAGTTTAATGTCTGTGTTCCAGTGCAGTCAAGAATTTTAAGCGCCGGCTCCGGCTCTCTTCTGGGGAAGTGTGCCACGTTGGGCTGTTGTTCCAGAGCATGCTGATGATGCTGTTAGTTTTGCACTTACAAACATGTCCCAGTTCTCTGGCCTGAGGGCCTGAGCTCAAAGGATTATTATAAATGCTTAGAAACTTTTCATCTCAAATTGTGTGTTTAGCACACTATTCCTCTATTACTTATTATAAGTGAGTGATTCTTCAATGTTTTTGTTATAAATTGAGGGTTTGTAAAGCCTTGCAAGATTGGATATGTGGGTAAGATGTCTCAGTCTGATATTCTAAAGGGACAGTTCACCCCAAAATGAAAATCCTGTCATTATTATATTATTTCAAACCTGTATGACTTTGTTTCTTCTGGCAAACACAAAGATGATATTTTGAAGAATCTTTCAGCTGTTTGCTTGTGCAGTGAAAGTCAGTGGGATCTAAACAACATGGCATTCCACTTATTTTTATTTAATGCAAACAAAACATTGAGAATTTTTTCATGTTTGGCTGAAGTATCCCGTTAATGGTTGTCTAAGCAGTTTCAAGTCTGCTACTCAGATATGTTTAATCTTTGTCATCCTCCTCAAAATGAAGCTTGAGCTATTTAGTGCGGAAATAATGTTTGCAGTCAGAGTGCATTTTAATTTAGGCCATTATGGCATTTGAAGCATGTTTTGGGTGGAAACATGTCCTATACAACTTTAATGTTTATTTAACATTCTCAAGTTCAGCAGTGAAATTTTCCAGTAAAATTTTTTTTAGTAAAAAAGTATAAATGGAAAGGTGGCCAGATTTTACCCACATGAAGGTGTCTGGCAGGTGAATAATCTATGATAAAGTTGCATGTCTGCACAAACATTCACCATTCTCGTAAATTAATAAAATATGTGCTCTTTTTCTCATCTCTTAGTGATCATGCTGGAGTGAGGAGACACAGAAGATCTACACGATCTTTTAAAGTTCCGCAAGTTGCAGAGCAGACGAGATCAAGGAAGACAAGAGAAGAAGTGAAGGAAGGAAGGAAGGAAGGAAGGAAGGAAGGAAGGAAGGAAGGAAGGAGTTGGTTGGACTGGCTGAAGGGGGAAAAAGAAGGGCTGGATGCTTTATTCTAGAAGTTCCCAGGTTCCTCAGAGATGGCCTCCAACTTCAATGACATTGTCAAGCAGGGCTATGTCCGCATGCGGAGCAGGAAACTGGGGGTGAGTAGTAATTAAAAGCTTTTAGTGCACTTGATGGAGGGTTGATCTAATGCTGGTTCACTTGTATGATCATTGATACTTCAGTTTCAACTTCATCGTCTTGAATTTGATTTTTTTTTTTCTTTTTTTTTTTTCAATTTGTCTTTTGTTCTATTCATTATTTTGACTTATTTCAGAGTTTTCTGGTTTTAGTTTTTATAGTAATTTTAGCTTTTAAAAAAATGGTGTAGGATTTACTTTGAAATTTCTAGTAAATTTGAATGATTACATCGAAACGACAAGTAATGCGTTGAATTAATAGTGCAGTGTGTAGATTTTAGTGGCATCTAGTGATGAGGTAGCAAACTGCAACCAACCGCTCACCCCTCCATTTCGAAACACATAGAGAAGCTACAGTGGCCGTCTGGCCGACACAAGACAGATGCCGTCATCTGAGACACAGAGAGTAGCCAGTCAAGCAATGAGGTTTCTTCTTACTTCTAACAAAGAATGGTGTCTGCTTCTGATAAACTAGACTACTACTACTACTTCTTATTTGTGTATATATTCAACGTAGTGACAATGCAAGCTGCCTCTAAAAACACGAATGATTTAGAACAGCAACAATATAGTGACTAAACACGCTCTGTAGAGCAGTTTGTCCATTTAGGGCTACCGTAGAAACATGTTGGTGCAAAATGGCGACTTAACATGTAAGGTGTATGAGATAGAAATGGTTCATTCTAAGGTAATAAACGGTTCATTAAGGTATACACCACTGAAAACATGTTATGTATGTGTGTAGTTATGTATATTATATTGCATTTCTGTCAATAGATCCTCCCAAATTTTATACACTGCACCTTTAAACATGATATTTTGAAGTTGAATGACTGATGTAATATTTTGTTGTAAAATGTACTCCAATAATCTATGTTTTATTCACAATAATCTTTTTTTTTTTTTTACAGTTTGGCATTCAAATTTTTGTGGTATACAATTTCTCATCACAGTCTCTATTGCTATCTTGTAGCATTAAGTGAATTAGATTATTATTAGCTTATCATCGTATTATTATACCATGTATAAAAAAAAAAAAAGTATTTTAGGTTGGGTATTTTCTTTTTTAATTTCAATTTTTACAAATAGTTTTTTTTTTTTTTTTTTTTTTTTATAAATTTCCATTAATGACAATGATGCTGGAGCCAAACATCATATGTCAGTTTGTGTGTTGGTCAGCATTTGCTTTTAATGGTGTGTGATAGGCAAGGTAATGACAGCCTTGCTGTATGTGGTATCAAAATGTCCAAGGATTGTTTATCATTTCATCCAGATCAGACTAGACATCTTGCACAAAATATTGGCTCGTTGTTTTTCTAGATAATTGTATGTTTTTGAAGAGATTGAGCAAATTGTTCCCTTGGAAGAGGCTTGTGAACCAATAATGATGCAGGACGTGGGGGGACTACATTCATACTACTAACTTAAACACATCTCTGGCCTGTAGACCTCATTACAGCTTTACAATCTTCCGCTGACAGGCGCTTCAGCCTCACAGGCTCTGAGAGCATGTCCCAGTTAGTTGCACTTATATATGTCTTTTTGTCTCTGGAAAAATCTCATTCTTCATTTTCTTTTTGTCATTATACTTGTCATTTTTCATTAGTATTTCATTGTGTTTGTCTTTGCTTTATTTGCATTATAATCACTTTCCATTATAAGTTTTCCTGCTCTGCATATGCTTTTATGATTACAAGCATATGCTTTTTAAACTATTTTACTGCTGAAATCAGTCTGGATCTGCTGGCTGCATTGATGTTTCAAAATGTCTAAGAAGTTCCAGCATTACAGTGTCTAGTGACTTTGTGAGTGCCTCTCGAGCTCGTGCACCGGTCGATGCCTGAATTATATAGTCAGCAGGATTGTGGTTACCGTGGCAGCAGTGAGGTTGTGACACATGGTCCCCCTGGGGAACAGAGTGCTAAATAATCTAAAAGGAGTTTATATTTTCTCCCATTTCCTTCTCTCTTTTTTTTGTTATCTTTTATTTATCCTCTCCCTTTATTCTCTCTCTTATTTCACTCTTCTTGTTTCTTTTTCACAGAAACGTCTTGTGTCTGTATGTGTGCTTGTCTTTGTCTCTCCTTTTTTTCATTCCTGTGCTGTGCAAACTCAAAACAGGCACCATTCCTCCATCATTGTTTAACAAATGGCTTCCCTAATTGTAAGTCAATTTCCTTCGTCTATTTAATATTATGCTAGTGCACGTAATGCAAGCACAATATTGTAAATCCCCGCTTATGCACAACTAATACTATTTACATCCATGCTGCTGCCTCTGCTCTGATTTGGCAGCAGCAGTGAGTGCGTGGCGGCATTTGCATTTGTCTGAACTGTGACAAAGCCCTCCCTCCCTCTCTCTCTCTCTCTCTCTCTCTCTCTCTCTCTCTCACTCACTTTTTTTCTAGCCTCTACAGATTGGAGGAAAGATTGTGTTCTAACCATTTTCATTGGCAAAAAGCTCCCATGTTGTAGCATTTTCATTATATTGTCCATCTGAGAGTTGTATTGAATGTGGGTGGTAAATAATTTGTAATGCTTTGACCACCCAGGTTTATTTAGTCATTGCCGTGTTTGTTAAAGAAGAGGATTATTTAGCGGGTTCTTATTCATATTTGACTTTGGTTGTAACTTTCTGTAAGACCTGGAACTTAATAATAACTGATGCCATAATTCACATGCACACCCATGCATTGTAAGTCATACAGTATTATATAAAAAAAAGGTAATTTGCATTCTTGGTAGTATGGTATGGTGGAATTTAATTACCACAACTGATGATATTAAAGTTAATGAAAACACCACCTGAGGACTGTTGTATCGAATTAAAAAATAATCTGTGAAGACAATTGAAAGTTGTGTATATTTATACACTCTAAAAAATGCTGGGTTAAAAACAACCCAAGTTGGGTTGAAAATGGACAAACCCAGCAATTGGGTTGTTTTAACCCAGTGGTTGGGTTAAATGTTTGCCTAACGTGCTGGGTAGTTTTATTTAACTCAACTGTTGTATAAAAGTTACTGTGTTGCTTGCTTAGAATTAACCCAAAATATGCTGGAAATTAACATTTATTAATATGTTTAATAAATGAGCATTTATTAATAAGATAATGAATAATAAACAATAAACATTTATTAAATTGCTTATTAATAAATGTACACCTTTTGATTATTATTGTTGCCTCTAGTAATTATGTGTCTGATTTTTAATTTCTCACCTATTTTGGATTCATTTTAAGCCAGCCATATAGTCATTTTTAATCAGTAGTTGGGTTAAATAAAACTACCCAGCAGGTTGGGAAAACATTTAACCCAACCACTGGGTTAAAACAACCCAATTGCTGGGTTTGTCCAATTTCAGCTTTTAACCAAACATTTTTTACAGTGTAGTTTTAAACAAGTTTCCAGATATTAAGCAGCACAACCGTTTTTAACATTAAGAAACGTTTCTTGCGCACCAAAACAGCATATTAGAATGATCATTTTATTAGAAGGATCATTTGACATTGAAGACTGGAGAAATGATGCTGAAAATTCAACAAAAGTTAGTTCACACAAAAATGAAAATTCTGTCATTAATTTCTCACCCTTATGTCGTTCCAAACCCATAATACTTTTGTTCATCTTTAGAACACAAATTAAGATATTTTTAATAAAATCTGAGAGCTTTCTTTCCCTCCATTGACAGCCTTCACAACTAAGAGTTTCAATAACCAGAAAGGCAGTAAAGACATCATAGAAGTAATCCATGTGAATCCAGTGGTTTATCCTCAAATTTATGATTGTTTTATTTGCACAAAAAAACATAATTTACCAATTTATTTACAAAATATGAATCTCCAACACACCTTCACGAGAGCACCACGTTGCATGTTTTTTGCGCAAACAAAGCAGTTGTCACTTCATAAAATTGAGGTTAAACCACTGGAGTCACATGGAATACTTTAATGATGTCTGTACTGCCTTTCTGGGGCTTGAAAGTGCTAGTTACATAGGCTGTAAATGGAGGGGAAGAAAGCTCTCAGATTTAATCAAAAAGATCTTCATTTGTGTTCCGAAGATGAACAAAAGTATGGAATGATATGAGAGTAATTAATGATGGAATATTCATTTTTGGGTGAATTATCCCTTTAACTCCATTTTAAAGACTCTTTATGCAAAAAAGGTTCTATATAAGAAGAAATGTCTAATATAACTTGCATAACAATTTGATGTTTATTGGGTTATTTAAAGTTTTTCTAGTGATAAAGTTTGTTTATGAACTGTTTAACTCATAACATTTAATTCAAATTAAAAATTAGTTAAAATGATCCCATGATGCCGCACGATAACTATAAAGATAACTATAATGATATCTATAACGTTAACTATATTAGCATCCACACCAGTGGATTATATCATTCCGTTTATTTTAAGCGTGCGCTGCATTTATGTTGTTTGAGGCTTTAAATGCTCAAGCTCTTTAAAGCAGGATTGATTCTGCTTGCCTTCCAACGTTTTTATCGTTCAGCAGCTGAAGGGGGAAAAAAAACATTTTGAAAGTGATTCCAATTATATTTTTTCTCTATGCCATTATTGTTATAGTTGTGATATGGACTCTGATATTCTCTTACATTTAGAATTAATTTTTAAAGGGTTAGTTGACCCAGAAATGAAAATTCTGTCATTAATGACTCCCCCTCATGTTGTTCCACACTAGGGCTGGGCGATATGACCAAAATCTTATATTTGATATGAGTAATTTTATATCACAATAACAATATATATATCACAATATAGTTATTTTTGCTTTAAATAAGATTTTTATAATATCAACATTTTCCATCTTGTTGAAATTTCATAATTCAAGTTTACTGAAGACAAATAAGAAAATTAATAAATAATTAATAAAGAAAAAAAGAGCAAAGAAAACAAACTACAATAGAACAAAGACAGATGAAATAGACCTACATGAAAAAACTTCAAGTACTAGAAAATGTATAAAGTAATCAAAGGTATAAAAACAACAATGCATAGTCTTTACTGTGTAAATTAAATATGCATTTATTCGTATTAAAGTTACAAAAGCAAGCAGTGAGAGATTTTCTTTAGCATTAATGATGACAGCAGGTAAATTAGGATGCTGTCCCTTTAAGACTGACTGCACGGATCCATTATACTTGAGCCTTGTCTTTCTCAACTGTACCTTCACTTAAGACATAAATGGCTCTGTTTACTTGCAAATACGTGGTCACTTTGGCACAGAGGTATGTGTATTAAACCATTCAAGCCCAATTAGGTGTCAAAAAGCACTCAGTTCAGTTCTCACATGCTCTATGAGCAGCGGCTTCATGTCGCGCATCTCTCAGAGAGATTATTTGTCTTTCGCTGTTAATCGCACTTCAACGGTTTAAAACCACTTGTTTTTAAACCGCAATGGTTAACTCATGCAAATGATAAAGCTTTCATGACCGCGCAGCATAGCAACCTCACGTGAGCGTAACCTAGACAGAGAAAATTGTCCAATATCTCTACCATTTGACAAATTTTTACCGGCTAATCGTGTCTACCAGTTTATCCCCCACTCATACTTATTGTGCTTAATAACACTTTAACATCGAGCACGTCTCGCCTTCTGAGAGAGGTAGGTTTCATGCGCGCACTTTGGCAGCGTGCGAGCGCTGCACCAAGTTCCTTTTCAGGATAGCTATATTTAGCACTCTTTTAACATCAAGCACGTCCCGCTCTTTATATTCTCATTCATGCATTTCATCACTCTGAAGTGTCATTTGTGCAATATATTTACATACTATACGATAAATACGATATAGCACAATCTCTAACGATAGACATTTTACGACATCGTCATATCGCACAGCCCTATCCCACACCCGTAAGACCTTAATTCATCTTCGGAACACAAATTGAGATATTTTTGATGAAATCCGAGAGCTTTCTGACCTCCAACAGACTGCAACATTATTACCACTTTCAAGGCCCATAAAGGTAGTAAAGACATTGTTAAAATAGTCCATGTGACTACAGTGGTTCATCCTTAATGTTAATGTAATAAAAATAATATATATATATTTTTTTTTACTGAATTAAGTACTTAATAATTGAGTTTTTCAAGAGTGCTGTTTGATATCTATACCTTGAATGCAGTTTATACCTAGTCGCTTTACATGTTGCCATTAAGCAGCTGGGCGAGCCTCGTAAGCCTTTCATCTCGCATTTCCAGATCGCTGTCTCTATATCCCTTCCCCCGCCCTTCCTCTTTACGTTCTTCTTCACCTCCCTCGCCAAGCTCCCAGTGCACCTCTAGGGATGCTAATTAGCCAGTCTATATGCCTCTCTATGCCTCCCTCCCATTCTCACTGTCTGTCTCTGTGGTCCACTCAGGGACCAAGAACCCCAATCAGACTAATCAGAGTGCTGTTTAGCATTCTGCTCGGGTATCGACAGCCCAGTACCGCCGGCTTCGCTGCCATGCTGGAATTACCCTAATTGCTCCTCAGCTACTGCCAGCCCTTTTGAGTGCATATGCAGTCGTAAACGGCCCAACACCAGGCATCACAACTGTGAAACAACCCCCAACGTTAGATGGGGGAGGGTGTTGGTTGATGCAGTTGATAAAGGCCAAAAATCAAATGGACATACATTGCAATAGCACACTTTTGAGGGACAATGCAAAGATCTGAAGCTACTGTGACTTAAACAGACAGGACTTGAATTTTAGAATAGTTTCAGAAAATCCCCAACAGGTTTCAGTGGGCACAGTCGGTAGGCTGCCATTTTAAATTTAGTCTTGCCTGAGAGGAAGCGGTTTAATTTTAGCTTTAAGCATAGCAACTGTTGTTCCAATAGTGTCATTATTCCTTTGACCATCATAGGATGCCAAGCTGAGTTCTGTTAGATCTCAGAGGAAGAGCAGATGAGAGATGAACAGCTGACAAAAATGCAGAAATGGATTCATACCAAGGGCAAACAGACTCATTATAGGCTTATTATCCTATGAAATGTTGGCACATTCTGCCTCTGTTTTATCTCTGCTGCTTCCTTCCAATAACTAAAGCCTTTCACTGCTTTAGTTTAAACTCTGTATTCTCTCTGTGCCTCCATAAGCTCTGATTGTTTCCTTCTTTTTCTCCTGCCTCTTCTCTTATATTGACCTGCTGTAAGCACTTGAGATAAGTGTTGTATATTTCACCATTCATTATTCCCCCATGTTTTTAACACGTTTGCTTTCTCTGCCATGATAATTTATTCTCCATGTAGAGGTTTGAGGGTTACAGCAATACAATATGAAGATAACTGCACATTTTAATACAGAGTACCAATACAGTGTGAGAAGATTGACCCTGAAACAAAATTAGCATGGTTACCATGGTTTCTTCCAAAAAAAAAAAAAAAATAAGGAATAAGCTCAATTATGCTGTAAGCCATAATTGAGCAAAATAACATTCAAAATCACACTGTTGTTGCATCTTGCCGATATTCAGTACTGTGGTATGATTGCGAGTGTGATCATTGCTTTCATACAGCAGCTAAAAGCAATAAATTAATATCAATTATCTGATAGTTTGGCCATTTTGTTAATATTTACTCTGCCAATAAAAATGAATCCAAATGAAACCAAAGCAGGATCGGAAGTGGAATTGCATGCAGAATACACTACAAGTGGAGTCATACAAATTGCTGTTATTTACACTACCGTTATTAATTTTTTTGAAAGAAGTCAGTTTTGCTCACCATATATTTGTTTGTTTGTTTGTTTTCTTGATATGTTGTAAAATGTAATTTATTCCTGTGATGGCAAAGATTATTTTTTAACATCATTACCCCAGTCTTCAGTGTCACATGATCCTTCAGAAATCATTCTAATATGCTGATTTACTGCTCAAGAAACATTTATTATTATCATTGTTGAAAACCGTTGTACTGCTTAATACTTTTTTTTTTTCTTTACTCAGAAGTGAGAGGAAAGACATGTATGATGTTGAAAAAGATTTCGATCTAATAAAAATATTAGTTACCCTAGAACGTTCTTTCACAAGATGTAATATAAGTCTAAGGTGTCCCCTGAATGTGTCTGTGAAGTTTCAGCTCAAAATACCCCATAGATTTTTTTTTTATTATTTTTTTTAAACTGCCTATTTTGAGGCATCATTAAATATGCACCGATTCAGACTGCGGCCCCTTTAAATCTAGTGCTCCCTCAACTATAAAACAGTGCATAAACAAAGTTTACACAGCTAATATAACCCTCAAATGGATCTTTACAAGATGTTTGTCATGCATACTGCATGCATGCTTCGGATCATGTGAGTACAGTATTTATTTGAATGTTTACATTTGATTCTGAATGAGTTTGATAGTGCTCCGTGGCTAAAGCTAACATTACACACTGTTGGACAGATTTATAAAGAATGAAGTTGTGTTTATGAATTATACAGACTGCAAATGTATAAAAATGAAAATATCGATGGCTCTTGTCTCCGTGAATACAGTTAGAAACGATGGTAACTTTAACCACATTTAACAGTACATTAGCAACATTCTAACGAAACATTTAGAAAGACAATTCACAAATATCACTAAAAATATCATGGATCATGTCAGTTATTATCACTCCATCTGCCATTTTTCGCTATTGTTCTTGCTTGCTTACCTAGTCTGATGATTCGGCTGTGATGCTCCAGATGTTAATACTGGCTTGTCTAATGCCTTGAACATGGGCTGGCATATGGAAATATTGGGGGTGTACATATTAATGATCCTGACTGTTACGTAACAGTCATGTTGAGATTCACCTGTTTTTCGGAGGTCTTTTAAACAAATGAGATTTATATAAGAAGGAGGAAACAATGGGGTTTGAAACTCAATGTATGTCTTTTCCATGTACTGAACTCTTGTTATTCAACTATGCCGAGGTAAATTCAGTTTTTGATTCTAGGGCACCTTTAAAAAGGGTTAGTTCACTAAAAAATTAAATTTTTGTCATTTACTTACTCGCTTACATGTTGTTCCAAACCCGTAAGACTTTTGTTCATCTTCAGAACGCAAATTAATATCTTTGATGAAATCAGACCGCATTCTGTCCTCCATAAACAGCTACGCAATTGTAACTTTGACGCTTCAAAAAGTTCATAAAGAGATCGTAAAACCATATAAACATAGATCAGTGAACATAAGCAGAAGCTCAACCAAACCTGAATAACGCACGAGATCAAACTTCTTACAGAAACTCAAACACGCTGCGTAAAACACTAGAATGAACCTCATTGGTTCTCGCATGCGTCAAGCAAACATGGCTGAGCTTCCGTTTACCACAACTGATGTTTGAACATGAGCCTAAATTCAATCTGTTCATCATATAAAGCGATCGTGTCTCTTCAGAAAAATTGGACTAAACCGCTAAATTCATATGGATTAATTTTATGATCTCTCTATGAACTTTTTAAAGCGTCAAAGTTTCAATTGCGTGGGCTATGTATGGAGGGACATAAAACTCTCAGATTTCATCAAAAAGATCTTCATTTGCATTCTGAAAATGAGCCAAAGTCTTAAGGGATTGGAACGACATAAGGGTGAGTAATTAAAAAACGAATTTTCATTTTTGGGTCAACTAACCCTTTAATTCCTTTTAAAATCAATTCTTACTAACTTTTGAACAGTAGTTTAGGTTGTCCTTTAAACAGTATAAGAAGCTTCTGTCCACTTTTTGCTAATTTCAATTTCTTTTAGCTGAGAATGGTGGCTAATACCAAGTTAATTGTAGTAATTTTAACTCTATAAAATATGGTACTTAAATATTATGGTTACCATGATCCTTTTTTTAAGGGAGTGACACCAAGATGGATCGTATTTGGTTTGTGTGTGTATATGCATCTACATTTGTGTATTAATGTGCGGACAGATATACAAACAGTAAAGCAGCAGTGAGAAAGGGCACGTCTCACCCACACACATACACTCAGTCGCTCTCTGCTGATGCTGTTGCACAGTCTGTTTACAGAGGATTAGTGGAACCTCAGGGGACAATATGATGCAAACAAGGGATCAATCTTTTACCTGCTGTGAATGGAAAACCATGCAGCTAACTTTCTCCAATTCTTCATAAGATGGGTCCAAGCATTTGCGTGGCAATAACATTAAGGTCAGCTTAGATGACAAAAACAAAAGCCCATCAGCTCAGTTCAGCTTTCTATTAATCATCTCGACAGGAAATTGGACACACTGTAAGATGCGTGAAACTTCCTAAGGTAAGATTTTATCATTTGAACTCCTATAGTCCAGATCACCTATTGATATGTTCATTCATGGACAATAGAGTTAAAAGCATGTGGACTCGGATGTTAAGCCTCTCTGATGTATTTTAGGGGCGATGCAGGCCTTTTATTATACAAGCCTGATGACTAATGCAGTGTTTATGACTCTGTGAGTCAGAATGTAACTTCATTTAAAAACAGAGTCTAAACACCAGGGAATTTGGGTGTTTACACACATTGACTTGAATTCGCTCTAAAGGGTTACTTAGGCAAAAAAGACAAACAATTCTCCCTTTCCCCCTAAAGAATAGAATTTTTTTCTTGGTAACTCAATTCAGTTCAAATGTTATAGTTTCTTTTTTGCCATTCTTGTCATCTTCCAATGCTTAAAACACAAAGGAAAGTGAAAAGCTGGACTGCGGTTTCTCAGAAAGCCTATACATCAGGTAGGCTTGTAATGAATAGATGATATAGAAATAATGTTACTCAGGAACAATTTTCAGTAGATTGCAGTAAGATGGGTGTACGTGAAGACCTGTGATGATGATGATGATGATGATAGAGAGCAGAACTGGCCTTGGGCTGGCTGGAACACTTGCCTAAATGGACTGGGGTTACCGTGGCAACTGTAGGATTTGTCATTGAAGGACATCAGAGGTATAAACAGAGAATAGCTTTTATGGCAGGAGGTCGATTGAGGGAGAGAGAGTGTTTACAAAAGATAAAGACAGATCGCAACTGGTGTAGGTTTAATTAGGTGCTTTCATATTATACAAATGACACATTTGTCTAGCAGAATAACATTGTTTTAGCTTTGGAAGGAAATGTTCTTCTAAGCCAGTATTTTTCTTGTATATTTGTGATGAAGCGCAGGTCCCTGTGCCACACGCAGATTCATACTGTACATTACCCATTTTCTCAGTGGAATAACCTGACTCAAAAATGACAAATCCCATTGTGATTTTCATTCATCAAAAGATTGTTTTGGAAGTTTAACCAGAATAAACATTTACGTTTTTTTGTTTTTGTTTTTTTTTTAAAGAAATGAATACTTTTATTTGCAAGGTGTCATTTAAATGAATCAAAGTGACAGTAAAATGTTTATAATAATTTATAATGTTGCAAAATATTTCTGTTAAATAAATGCTGTACTTTTGAACTTGCTATTCAACAAAGAATCCTGAAAAAAATGTATCACAGTTCCCATAAAAATATTAAGCAGCACAACTGTTTTCAGTTTAAAATAATACAAAATATTTCTTAAGTATCACATTAGCGAATTAGAATGTTTTCTGAAGGATCATGTGACACTGAAGTCTGGAGTAATGGCTGAAAATTCAGCTTTTCCATCATAAGAATAAATTATATTTTAAAAATAGATTAAAACAGAATAGAAACTCTTATTTTAAATGCTAATATTTCAGTTTCAGTATAATGTTTTTTTTTCCTGTATTTTTTGATCAAATAAATGCAACCTTAGTGAGCGTAAGAGACATTAATAAGTCTTGCCGACCCTGAACTTTTGAACGTTAGTTCAACTGTATCAGTTGATATTGATATTTTACAATATTTTTACATTTAGATCACCTTTGCATTAAGAATACTCTAACAGTTCATCTTTAAGAGCACAAATCATTAAACACTGTTAAATGTAATCTTTAGCAAATCCCAAAAGGAATATCAATTTTTCAATTTTGATGCTTAAATTGGCTTAAATTATTTAAAGGGTTAGTTCACCCAAATTGAAAATAATGTAATTTGTTGCTCACCATCATGCCGTTCCACACCCATAAGACCTTCATTAATCTTCGGAATGCAAATTGAGATATTTTTGTTGAAATCCGATGACTCCGTGAGGCCTTCATAGGGAGCAATGACATTTCGTCTCTCAAGATCCATAAAAGTACTAAAAACATATTTAAATCAGTTCATGTGAGTACAGTGGCCCAATATTAATATTAT
The DNA here is from genome assembly GCF_024489055.1 of Chanodichthys erythropterus. Classification (NCBI taxonomy): domain Eukaryota; kingdom Metazoa; phylum Chordata; class Actinopteri; order Cypriniformes; family Xenocyprididae; genus Chanodichthys; species Chanodichthys erythropterus. The sequence continues at coordinate 35,225,696 of NC_090231.1, read as the reverse complement.
AAAGCAACAAGAATTTTTTTGGTGCGCCAAAAAACAAACAAAATAACGACTTATTTAGTGATGGCCGATTTCAAAACACTGCTTCAGGAAGCTTCGGAGCACAATGAATCAGCGTGTCGAATCAGCGGTTTGGAGCGGCAAAGTCACGTGATTTCAGCAGTTTGGCGGTTTGACATGCAATCCGAATCATGATTCGACGCGCTGATTCATTATGATTCTCCGAAGCTTCCTGAAGCAGTGTTTTGAAATCGGCCATCACTAAATAAATCGTTATTTTGTTTTTTTTAGGTGCACCAAAAATATTCTCGTCGCTTTATAATATTAATATTGAACCACTGTACTCGCATGAATCGATTTAAATATGTTTCTAGTACATTAATGGATCTTGAGAGAGGAAATGTCATTGTTGGCTATGCAGGCCTCACTGAGCCATCAGATTTCATCAAAAAATCTTAATTTGTGTTCCGAAGATTAAGGTCTTACGGGTGTGGAACGGCATGAGGGTGAGTAATTAATTACATTATTTTCATTTTTGGGTGCACTAACCCTTTAAGTATTAGTATTGGTCAAAATATCAATATATTTTATACCATGCTGCATTTCTTTAAAAAAAAAAATACTTGACAGGGAATCCATCGATTTATTATTTTTTGACCTTATGTGGTCATGTGCACGTGTGTTTCAGATCTATCGGCGCTGCTGGCTGGTGTTTAAGAAGTCGTCCAGTAAAGGACCTCGCAGGCTGGAAAAATACCCTGATGAAAAGTCAGCCTACATCAGAGCCTGTCCTAAGGTACACCTCTCACTGCAACAGTTCAGCTGAAGTCTAATCTAAGCTGTGAAAATGTCACGGGAGAAATGAAAAAATTTGAGGAAAACATTCAAGCGTCACTTTAGTTCTCCAATTATACTAATAGCCACATAGAGCTCATTCATACTGCGAGAGCTGGCTGGCAAGATTACGAGACCGGCAGTGTGTAAACAGATACATTTTTGAATAAAAGTATCCACGCAAAGACTCACTCTCACAACTTTGCTGACTCACTGTCCTCCGGTTTCTGTGTGTTTATCGGTCTCATTTGCTTTTCTTCACTGCACTCTGCTGCTCCCACAACCCGCTATAGACCGTGAAAGATAAATTAGATGATTAAGAGAGCGCAAGTGCCTTTCCAAATGATGCAAATGAAGTTTGTCTGAATAACTAGGCTCTGTCAGTATTTCTGAGTTGGTTGCCTTTTCTATGTTCATACAGGTGACAGAGATTAGTAATGTAAAGAACATCACAAGATTGCCTCGTGACACAAAGCGGCAAGCTGTGGCCATTGTCTTTACAGATGACACCTCTCGAACCTTCACCTGTGAATCAGGTACATCATCTTCAACTAAGGCGTGTTGTGCTGCAGCAGCTGATGATGATGCTTAACCTAAAGAAGCTCTCGTTCTTGATATCAACATGGCATCAGCAGTCTATACAGTGCTCCTCTCAGGCACATTGACATACTGCATCTCCTAAGCCCCTTTCACACAGAGATTCCGGAAAATACACTGATAATACGTCCTGGGATCGTTTGATTTTGGTTCATTCACACTGCCAGTGATTTTCTGGAATCTGTGCATGCGTTCACACACATCCCGTAAAGATCCCATAAGACACGTGACATCGGTGTGACGGGTGATGTCTCCACAGCATCTTAAGTTTGCTTATGATCTCCGATTTCTCTCTCGAAAACCCACGCTTGTGCTTTTTTTCTCTCTCTGATTCGATCATATGCTAGCGTAATGTGTACCGTTCCATAAGATGGTGAACAATCTCAGCTTCAGCGTCATCACTGCGACACACCCCTTACGGCATTGATTACGGCATTTGTTCACACAGGACGCGTTCCGGTGTTGTGCCGAATTTCAACACCCAGCTAAATTATTACCCCCCTCGTTGAAATCACTACCTGGTTGCCTAATCTTACCCCCCCCCAATCCTAACCCTTCCCCCACACCTACTCCTAAACCTACCAATACTAATCCCGACAATGTTACTAGGTCGCCATCCCTCAATCAATCCTGGAATCAATCCCAGGATGCATTTGCGTTCACACAGAAGGCACTCTGGCAGTTTTATGGCAATTTAATGGGATCAACGTGCTGTGTGAAAGGGGCTCTAGTGTCTGCTTTATTCATAGAACATATTCATTGAAAGAACATGTTCATTCATTGACATCATTGAATCTTTCTGTTCTCCCAGAGCTGGAGGCTGAAGAGTGGTTTAAAACCTTGTCTATTGAGTGCCTAGGGACACGTCTTAATGACATCAGTCTTGGAGAACCAGACCTCCTTGCTGCTGGAGTTCAGTGTGAACACACAGGTAAGAAACTAAAGCCTTTTGCCATTTGTACTATTGATTCCTATAGCTTGTTTCACATCAAGAATATGGCCTCAGATTTGTGGTATACTTAAGAGACATGGTAGTATTTAGTTTATTCTGCACTGTCAAAAATATCCTGTTACATTTACGGTATTGATGGCATATTGATGCCTGTCTATTTTACAACTTATACCTGTATATTTAAAGATGCCCTAGAACCAGTTTTTACAAGATGTAATATAAGTCTAAGGTGTCCCCTGAATGTGTCTGTGAAGTTTCAGCTCAAAATACCCCATAGATTTTTTTTTATTAATTTTTTTAACTGCCTATTTTGGGGCATCATTAACTATGCACCGATTCAGGCTGCGGCCCCTTTAAATCGCGAGCTCTCGACTATAATACAGTGCATTTACAAAGTTCACACAGCTAATATAACCCTCAAATGGATCTTTACAAGATCTTTACTGCATGCATGCTTCGGATCATGTGAGTATAGTATTTATTTGGATGTTTACATTTGATTCTGAATGAGTTTGATGGTGCTCCGTGGCTAAAGCTAACATAAAATACTGTTGGAGAGATTTATAACGAATGAAGTTGTTTATGAATTATACAGACTGCAGGTGTTTACAAATGAAAATAGTGAAAACGGCTCTTGTCTCCGTGGATACAGATGGTAACTTTAACCACATTTAACAGTACATTAGCAACATGCTAACAAAACATTTAGAAAGACAATTCACAAATATCACTAAAAATATCATGTAATCATGGATCATGTCAGTTATTATCACTCCATCTGCCATTTTTCGCTATTGTTCTTGCTTGCTTACCAAGTCAGCTGTGCACAGATCCAGACGTTAATACTGGCTGCCCTTGTCTAATGCCTTGAACATGGGCTGCCATATGCAAATATTGGGGTCATACATATTAATGATCCTGACTGTTACGTAACAGTCGGTTATGTTGAGATTTGCCTGTTTTTCAGAGATCTTTTAAACAAATGAGATTTACATAAGACGGAGGAAGCAATTAAGTATGAAACTCATTTTATGTCATTTCCATGTACTGAACACTTGTTATTGAACTATGCCAAGGTAAATTCAATTTTTGATTCTAGGGCACCTTTAAATATACAACAGTTTGTTCTGGTCTCCGAATCTGATTGGCTGAGAAGGGCTGATATATCACCGGTATCATCAGGTGGACTGCTCAGCGTTTATCATTGCGTTCTAGACAGGCAGCATTTCTCCCAGCAAACGGCAATAACAACAAATACTACTATTGTTGTGTCACGGATTGTAGTTTTAAGAGTTTTTCAGGTGAGAATGTGGTTGATTAAACCTTAAATCTGTGATTTATTTATAAAGAAGGCTCCAATTTGAAAATTTGCTCTGAGGTTTTCTGAGTTGTGAGGTCTGGGCGGTCACCGGGCAGTCAGCGCTCATGTACCCTGCCGAGAAAGCCCCAGTGTTGGAAGAAGACGTAAGAAGATTTTCTATCAAATCTCAAACTGATGGGACCAGATTGTTTATACCATTGCAGAATAGGCCATTCAAGGATGACATAAGTTTTATATACTTGAAGATCCACCAACATGTTCTTTCTGTCAAAACTTTATCATTGGAGCATGTTTTATTAGATTGCGCTGGTTTTAACCCTGTGAGAAACATTTTTATTAAGTTAACTCTTAAACGAAAATATAGTTTTAGAGTTTTTAGCAAAAATAAAAACCTGATATAATTTTACCCTACATTTTTCTCAACATGAAAATAACCACAGAAGCTGGCATGGTGTTAAAAACAATCAAACAAACAAACCCTGCCGAGAACAGCCTTCTGACATTTGCCACTGGCTTTGATGTCTCTGTTGTGTTTAAACATGAGATAAAATTTGTTTTGGATTTATCTAAATTGTAGTCTTTGGTTAATCTAATGTACAGTACTGTGCAAAAGACTTAGGCACATCAGTATTTTCACCCCACAAAAAAGATTTTAAGCCAGTTACAAACCCGATTCCAAAAAATTTGGGACACTGTACAAATTGTGAATAAAAACAGAATGCAATGATGTGGAAGTTTCAAATTTCAACATTTTATTCAGAATACAACATAGATGACATATCAAATGTTTAAACTGAGAAAATGTATCATTTTAAGGGCAAAATAAGTTGATTTTATGGCATCAACACATCTCAAAAAAGTTGGGACAAGGCAATGTTTACCACTGTGTGGCATCCCCTCTTCTTTTTATAACAGTCTGCAAACATCTGGGGACTGAGGAGACAAGTTGCTCAAGTTTAGGAACAGGAATGTTGTCCTATTCTTGTCTAATACAGGCTTCTAGTTGCTCAACTGACTTAGGTCTTCTTTGTCGCATCTTCCTCTTTATGATGCGCCAAATGTTTTCTATGGGTGAAAGATCTGGACTGCAGGCTGGCCATTTCAGTACCCAGATCCTTCTTCTACGCAGCCATGATGTTGTAATTGATGCAGTATGTGGTCTGGCATTGTCATGTTGGAAAATGCAAGGTCTTCCCTGAAAGAGACGACGTCTGGATGGGAGCTTATGTTGTTCTAGAACTTGGATATACCTTTCAGCATTGATGGTGCCTTTCCAGATGTGTAAGCTGCCCATGCCACATGCACTCATGCAACCCCATACCATCAGAGATGCAGGCTTCTGAACTGAGCACTGATAACAACTTGGGTTGTCCTTGTCCTCTTTAATCCGGATGACATGGCGTCCCAGTTTTCCAAAAAGAACTTCAAATTTTGATTCGTCTGACCACAGAACAGTTTTCCACTTTGCCACAGTCCATTTTAAATGAGCCTTGGCCCAGAGAAAACACCTGCGCTTCTGGATCATGTTTAGATATGGCTTCTTTTTTGACCTATAGAATTTTAGCCGGCAACGGCAAATGGCACGGTGGATTGTGTTCACGACAATGTTTTCTGGAAGTATTCCTGAGCCCATGTTGTGATTTCATTACAGTAGCATTCCTGTATGTGATGCAGTGCCGTCTAAGGGCCCGAAGATCACGGGCATCCAGTATGGTTTTCCGGCCTTGACCCTTACGCACAGAGATTGTTCCAGATTCTCTGAATCTTTGGATGATATTATGCACTGTAGATGATGATAACTTCAAACTCTTTGTGATTTTTCTCTGAGAAACTCCTTTCTGATATTTCTCCACTATTTTTCATCGCAGCATTGGGGGAATTGGTGATCCTCTGCCCATCTTGACTTCTGAGAGACACTGCCACTCTGAGAGGCTCTTTTTATACCCAATCATGTTGCCAATTGACCTAATAAGTTGCAACTTGGTCCTCCAGCTGTTCCTTATATGTACATTTAACTTTTCTGGACTCTTATTGCTACCTGGAATGTGTAGCTCTCATGAAATCCAAAATGAGCCAATATTTGGCATGACATTTCAAAATGTCTCACTTTCAACATTTGATATGTTATCTATATTCCATTGTGAATAAAATATAAGTTTATGAGATTTTTAAATCATTGCATTCCTTTTTTATTCACAATTTGTACAGTGTCCCAACTTTTTTGGAATCAGGTTTGTATTATATCCTTTGCTGCAGTGTGTCAATTAGGAAATATCAGTTCACATTTCCAAACATTCATTTTGTCATTAATTGTAATAATCCAGTAAGATTTTTGAATACACAAGGAGTCTGACAACAGCTGGTGCTCCACACAGAGATCTGATCTCACCATCATCGAGTCTGTCTGTGATTACATGAAGAAACAGATGAAACAAACTAAATCCAGGAGAACTGTGGCCGTGTTTCCATGACACTTGAAGAAACCGACCTGCAAAGATACAGTACTGTGAAGAGTTTTAGACACTTGTGAAAAAATGATGTAAAGGGAGCATGCTTTCAAAAATATTGTCATAAATAGATTTTATTTATCAATTAACTTCTATTAACTAAATCAAATCAATATTTGCTGTGGCCACCCTTTGCATTTAAAACAGCTTTTGTCCAGGTACACTTGGGCATAATTTTTCAGGTAGCTTTGCAGGTTGATTTCTTCAAGCATCTTGGAGATGTTGCCACAGTTCTTCTGGATTTAGTTTGTCTCAGTTTCATCTGTTTCTTCATGTAATCACAGACAGACTCGATGATGGTGAGATCAGATCTCCGTGTGGAGCACCAGCTGTTGTCAGACTCCTTGTGTATTCAAAGATCTCAGTGGATTATTAAAATGAATGGCAAAATGAATGTTTGGAAATGTGAACTGATATTTCCTACTGACACACTACACTACTTTTGGGGGGTGAAAATACTGACGTGCCTAAGACTTTTGCACAGTACTGTATAGTTCTTATATCGGAAGAAACTAGGGTTAGTTCACCCAAAAATGAAAATTCTGTCATTTATTACTCACCCTCATGCCGTTCCACACCCGTAAGACATTCGTTAATCTTCGGAACACAATTTAAGATATTTTTGTTGAAATCCGATTGCTCTGTGAGGTCTTCATAGGGAGCAATGACACTTCCTCTCTCAAGATCCATAAAGGAAGCTTCGGAGCATTATGAATCAGTGTGTCGAATCAGCAGTTCGGAGCGCCACAGTCACATGATTTCAGCAGTTTGGCGTTTTGACACGCGATCCAAATCATGATTTGATACGCTGATTCATTATGCTCCGATGCTTCCTGAAGCAGTGTTTTGAAATTGGCCATCACTAAATAAGTCGTTGTTTTGGTTTTTTTGGCGCACCAAAAGTATTCTCGTCTCTTTATAATATTAATATTGAACCACTGTACTCACATGAACTGATTGAAATATGTTTTTGGTACATTAATGAATCTTGAGAGAGGAGTCATTGCTCCATATAAAGGCCTCACTGAGCCATCAGATTTCAACTAAAATATCTTAATTTGTGTTTCGAAGATTAATGAAGGTCTTACGGGTGTGGAACGGCATGAGGGTGAGTAATAAATGACATTATTTTTATTTTTGGGTGAACTAACCCTTTAACTAAAAACTACATTATAAAATATAATGTGATATGTCACACAAGGACTTATGTGAAGGTCGTTTTACTGTTTTTCATCATGAATTCTACGATAATTCATAGTTCTTACATGCAAAAAAACAAAAACTTGAGTTTTTACAGTAAAATAAAATGCAATTATAAACCATTTACAGTTTTTGTTACCATATATTTTAAGGTAACTTATAGATAACCAGTTAACAGCTTCTTACTGTAGCATTTTTACAGTATTTTTTTCAGTAAGAATTACAAATATTTATTTTACAGCGAAGGAGGAACTAAACTATTAACCTGAAACCAACATCTTCATTGTTTTTTCTTACAGAGCGCTTCAACGTGTTCCTGTTACCCTGCCCTAATCTTGACATCTACGGGGAGTGTATGATGCAGATCACACATGAAAACATCTACCTGTGGGATATTCACAACCCTCGCACCAAGCTGGTAACCTGGCCGCTTTGCTCGCTGCGGCGCTACGGACGGGATGCTACACGCTTCACCTTCGAAGCTGGAAGGTAAAACACGTTTAATATATCATCAATATTTAAAGCCAATAACAGTTCACAAGAACTTGTGAAATTTGTAATGTGTATTTCACTTTGGTGTGGTCATGTATATGTAGGAGAAACATGGAAGCAGAGGAGGAAGCCATTGAACTGTGGACCTCCTAAAAGGATTTATTGAATGGATTACAAGGAGTTCAGTGGCAGATTAGGTGTTCTTATCTCTCTCACTGCTTTGATCAAATAATAAAAGAAGATTTGCATCGCCAGCTGGATGCCCTTTGAGAGAGAAGATGAGAGAGCTTTAGAGAGAAGTTGATTCTGGTGTAACACTGCCCCCTACTGGCTATTCTACTGTAACACACACAGCATTTGTAGTGTTTAGGTTATTTCTTTGCAGTACATCACTTGCTTTGCTTGATTGTGTATTAATATATCTTGTTTGTTTTTGTGTCAGGATGTGTGACAGCGGGGAGGGCCTGTACACTTTCCAGACACGGGAAGGAGAGCAGATCTACCAAAGGGTTCATTCTTCCACTTTAGCTATAGCCGAGCAACATAAGAGAGTCCTTATGGAAATGGAAAAAAACAGCAAGGTAATGAAAGCATACGGTGGGTCCAAAAGTCTCAGACCACATTGAAAATCTTATTTAAAAAGGGAAATATACAATGTTTTGACACATTTGAAACTAAGACACATTTTAACAAAAAAAATAGTCTGCACTGTTTCAAGGTCACTATAAACAATTTGTAAATGTCACAGATCTTTGAAACGGTCTCAAGTGAATTATATACAGTGCTGTTCATATTTATTTTACCATTTATTTATTTGATCAAAAATACAGTAAAAACAGTCATATTCTGATTATTACAATTTAAAATAACTGTTTTTAATTTGAATATATTTCAAAATGTCATTTATTACTGTGGTGGCAAAGCTGAATTTTCAGCATCATTACTCCAATCTTCAGTGTCACGTGACCCTTCAGAAATCATTCTAATATGCTGATTTAGAAGCATTTCTTATTATTATCAATGATTAAAATAGTTGTGCTGCTTAATATTTTTGTGGAAACTGATATAATTTATTCAGATTCTTTAGGTTCAAAAGAACCTAATTTATTTGACCAGAAATTACTTGTAACAATGTGTAAATCTTTACTGTCTCTTTTTGATCAAATTAATGCATTCTTACTGAGAAAAAATAAACTTTTGAACAGTAGTGTAATTTGTAAAGACATTGTTTATTCCAAATAAAAGCATCATCACTAAAAGCCTCAGACACCACTGTAGTTATATGCCCACAAACACAAACACAGTGCTTACTAAAAGAGTGAGTATTAAAAGGGAGATTGCAGTACTAATCAACTGATTTCCTTCCTGTTGTAGAGCTTTAAAAATATCCGAACTAATGCCATAATTTTGTGTTATAATCACCCTAACTGAAATCATTTCCCTTGTCTTCTCTCACATCTGTCTCTAGCTTTTATCTAAGGGTTCAGAGGGAACGTCCTACCCCTGCACGCCAACAGCAATCTTACCACGAAGTGCTTTCTGGCACCACATCACCGGATCTCAGGCTGGGGTGGACTCTGCCAACGGTGAGATGCGTAAGCGAGATGTATTTATTTCACCAGCCATAATAGTCTGTGAGAAGTATTGTTGTTGCCTATAGTGCTCCTAGAAAATGTCTCAAAAAACACAGTATCAAAGTCTTTATCAACAGTCTTATGACATGTAGTTCTCTATGAAGCAACATAGAATAACTGTGTGAACCCATTGTTTGTAAAAAGTTCTCGAAGCAAGTTCCACACATCGTGACAAAATACAAACAACTATTCATTAAATCCGACTGAATGCAGATGATTCAGGTGTTTACATGGCTACATTTTGGGATTTGGTTTTCATGTTAATTCATTACCATTCAAATGTACACTAACATTCAGAAGTTTGGGGTCAGATTTTTTTTTTTTTTTCTTTTGATTAAATTAATACTTTTATGCAGCAAGGATGCATTAAATTGACCAAAAGTGACAGTAAAGACATTACAAAAGATTTCTGTCTATTCATCAAAGAATCCAGAAAAAAAAATTATATAAAATATTTACATAAAAATATTATGCAGCACTGCTTTCAACATTTTAAAATATAGTATTTTATATTTTAAAATAGAAATATTTAAAATTTCAATAATATTTCCACAAAATTACTGTTTTACTGATCAAATAAATGCAGCCATGGTGAGCATAAGACTTCTTTCAAAAACATCTTTCATAAAAAATCTCCAAACATGAGATTGAACAGCTGTGTAAAAATGGTTCCTTGTGTTAAAGGGGATCTATTATGCAAAATATAATATAAGTCTCTGGTGTGCCCAGAATGTGTCTGTGAAGTTTCAGTTCAAAATACACCACTGATCTTGTCTGGCTATCACTACACCAAGCTCAATTTAAAGCAGAACTAAGTAACTTTTTTTACCTTCATAAATAGTTTTCTAAGTCCTTACGATGGTTAATTGACTTGTAGTGGTGTGTTTGAGGCGAGCACTAACACCCTCTGGCACGTCTACGCCAGAATACAGCACTTGCAACTTGAGCTGCACCGACCCGAAACAATCTCGCCTCATGTTCACGTTCACGCGAGAGTGACAAAATGCTTTACGGTAATTCAACAACGATGTCTATATTATGACTTTATAAGATAATTTCGAAAATTACCCACCTCCATCGAGTGTACTGTATTTGCAAATTACCCACCTCCTCTTTCTTGTACTGTATTTGCAAAACTACTGCACTGGTGAGCGTTGTAGTCGTTGTAGTCCAGAGCTGCGCTTGGAGTATTTATGACAGTGTGATTCACTGAAGGAACCTGTAGGGGGAGCTTCGCGAATCTTGCTTAGTTCTGCTTTAAAATTGAACATTGGTCTGGGGAGTCTGTATGTATTTCCTACTGCACAAGAGGTGTGATCAACGAGCATTATTCACGCAATTGGATAGTCCTTCAACCAATCAGATCAACGATCCGGATGACGTACTTTGCAGAGCGACGCAAAAACTCCAGACAGGTTTAGTTTGTATTGGTTTGTAGCATTGGTCAGCAGTTTGCAGAAGCAGCAATGGCATCAAGCGATTTTTGCAGGTTGTGCAAAAAAAAAAAAAAAACATGAAAGTGAGTGGTATTTACACCCACTCGAGCGATTTGTTTGCTAAACTAAAAAAGTCATCCAGCATCGTCGAGAGGTTAAACGGAATTGGATTGACGGTCGTGCTTGCCGTCGCATCTCTATCATCATCATCATTGTGTTATACCTGCCAATAGCGAGCAAGGTGGATAAGCAAGTCTGTGATTGGTTTCCGCAAAAGTGTAACAGAAGCAGCAGAAATGAATCTATGGGTTTCCAGACTGAGTTGCCGGGCGAAATCAAATCGCCAGCAGATCAGGCTGGGTTTACCCAGTCTACCACTGATCATTTTTATACCATGTTGTAAATGCCCATTTTTGAGTGGAAGGAAAAATATGCTGTTTTCTTTAAATGCACATGAGCTGCTGCTCCCCATCCTGCTTTCCAGAAGAGGGTGGAGCCTACAGCTTGTGCCTCTGATACTCTGCCAAAAACTAATAAAATATCTGTTTGGTTTTTGATGATCATCTCTATCATGGTCAAGCTCACATGACATTGCAGACATTGATTTCTAGCCCTTGCATTAGCTTTACTACTAAATATATTTGTGGAGATAATATATAAAAAACACCCTGTACAGCTATGATCAGCTGTTTGGCTGCGATTTCGATGTTTTGTTACGGAAAGGCCGAAGCTGATCGGTTGATTCTTGTCAAATGACCTGCGGTACGCTTGCGGCATTCTGAAAAGTTGAGAATTTTTCATCTCGATGCGTCTGGAAAACACACTGCATGCACGCCTGCCGCGCGGCTACATTTGAAATAACTGACTTGCGCGCAGAAAAGACGCGATATGTGAACGGCCCCTAAAACTGTCAAATACACACAAGGTTGTGTCAAAAACACACAAAGCTCACATGAACACAGTCGGTTATGTCTGTGAATGTAAATAGCAAGTAAAGAAATCACATGTATATTTTGATCTGTGTATTAAAGTGAAAGCAGTGTAATATACAGTACCTACTGCTTTATTTGCTGTTAATATGTATCAAACAGCAAAAGAAAAACAAAGTCATTCAAAAATCGCTCTTGATTAAATGATTAATTAATACATTTCTTACATGAATGCTGTTGTTAAATGCTCTGGTGAGGAGATAAACATGGCGGAATGTGTACAGCTCACTTAGGGCGGGGTCTTTGCTAATAGGGCAAGGTCTGTCAGCAGTCGTGGGCGGGGCCTAAGCATTTGTGACATCACTAAAGCTACAGTCTGGAAATGGTTTGTTCTGAGACGCTGCTTATGATTTATGGGTATTAAAAAAAGAGGAGTGCGTGGATTTTTACCATTATAGGGTGGTTGTGTACACACTGCCAACATACATTTATGTTCAAGCACCATGTAAAAGTGAATTTTGCATAATAGGTCCCCTTTAAGTTAGAATAACATCTGATGACTGTTTTAGAATGGTTGGTGCTATTAAAAAAATTTAAAAAAATAAGTGTAATAACCCAGAACTTACTTTCTTTTCTGTTTAAAGGTGCTAAAGAGGATGTTTTGTTTTATACATTTTTGCAATATTACTTGAAACTGTCTAACTGATAAAAGACTATTTATTAGGTGCACTGAAAGGAATAATATTAATATACATCATCTGTGCTTGAGGTAGGGCCTTAAAAACATCAGATTATCGCGTAAACGATTGGCCCTCTGGCTTGTCAATCACTGCCATGACGTTCCTTGTGAGAGACGAGCACGGCTGCGCGCTCCAGTAACTTTCCACACTCCACAGGCGCCGCATGCGATGTTTTTGTCAGGAGACAGGAGTAACAACTGCAGATTATGAGTTACCTGCGGTGAGTCCGACATAATGAATCCACTAACACGACACAGCGAATGCCGGTGGTAAACACTCGTGTTCAAATACTCGTGCACAAGTTTTGGGAGGCATTCACTCGAAATTCTTACGCATGCGCTCATTTCAAAAACTCATTAACAGTCTTTGGTTTCTCAGTCGACGAAAAGATCCTCTTTAGCACCTTTAAAGCAGCTACTTGTGCATGCAATGGCTTTTGTGCTATTTAGACCGCCTATTTATACTTCTCATCTTCATTCAGGTGACATCTATGGTGATACCCAAACAGGAGTGGACACTGACATCTTCTCAAAACGCCTTCCTCCTGAACGACACTCGACCCCTCTTGTGGGCCATGGCTGCCCCCAACCCCCGACACACTACCCCACGTACCCCAGCGAGTGAGCGGCCTCAGCAGTGAAACCTTCCAGTTTTTCACCTCTTGACCTCCCTCCACACTGCACTCTGCCCTAAGTTTTTCCATCAGCTCTTCTTCAGCAGGGGAAGATCCATGCTGCCATGCTGCCTCAGTTCTCCCTGAGCCTGCCAGCGATGCTGAGGGCACTTACTGTGGAAAAAGGGAAATGCACTGTGAAGCTTGAAGCGCTTCGATTGGAGCAGGGCCCACAGACCCTTTAAACTGACACAGGAGATGCGGAAAAATGTTGGAACTGGCTCATTCGCCTTCACAGTGCAATATGGTCACTTTTGCTGGATTTCTGTAGGAGTAGAGACTGTACTGTAGGTTCTTAATACTTCTCAGTAGTATCTCTTATTCTAACTCTAATCTCATGCACGCTCTTCAACCCTATGCATGTCCCCCAAGGTAAACAGCTTAGCCAAGAAGGAGTTTCTTAGACACCCTCGTGTGTAGGGGCTTGTACAGGTGTCTAAGAAACCACGGCAGCCCGGTGGAAGGGCCTCAGAGTTTCAGCTTAAACACTTCTGTCCTTTGGTACAAGTAATCCAAAGCAAAGATGCTTTAATCATAATTTGATTGGCATGTCTGTAAGACTTCCGAAGCCTAGAAGACTCTGAGGAACTGGGAGCACTTTCTGAAAAGTGGCATTTTGTTTCTCTTTTTCCTTTTCTTTAAAGTGACTTAAATGGACAGTTATAATGTATAAAACTGTCTCTGCCATTTGGACGGAAGTGAGGGTTAGTACTCACTCACTCGTGTGCTTTATGTTCTTGTTGATCGTTTCCGAGAGACCGGTCCACCGTTTTATCTGGAAGATGTCAAGAGGGTCAGAGATTCAAGTTCAGAGGGAAACAAAGATTATGAATATACCCAGCGAAGGTGGTCGAATTAATTATTTATTTATTTATTGAAGTTTACCAACAAAGCACAAGACAAATTGCAGTGTATAGTAGTAGGTTTTCTTCAGCAGCTCAGCATTTCTGTATGTAAAAGGGTACTTTGTACTAGCACTAAAAGAGGAGGAAAACATCTTCAACACAAGGTGGCCTCACACAAGACATGTTTCTCACTTTCTGTGTTTGTCAACTATTTCAATTCATTTCCATGAAACTGGTGAAAGGTACTTTTATTTCTCAGCAGACATTTATATTGTGTGGCTATATCATTTTCACTGTTACTGTTTTTCTCTTGCTGTAATTCTCAGTTTAAGATCCTCTATGTTGGAGCTGTGGATTATCAGCTATCTCACATGTTCATAATGAGCTGGGCTGCTTATGCAAGCAACTAGAATTTGATCAAGCTGATTGACCAACATGGTGAAGCTGGTTAACCAAGGAAGTCTTGAATACGTTTCCCTGTCCATTCCCTGTGTTCTCTCAACTATCCATATAAATACAAGTGTCTTAAAGACCAAAAACAAAATAAACACATCCTAATATGCAGCTCAAAACAGCAGATGTGCAGTCTCTGTGAATGATCTGATCAAATTTACAGTGGGTACGGAAAGTATTCAGACCCCCTTAATTTTTTCACTCTTTGTTATATTGCAGCCATTTGCTAAAATCTTTTAAGTTCATTTTTTCCTCATTAATGTACACACAGCACCCCATATTGACAGAAAAACACAGAATTGTTGACATTTTTGCAGATTTATTAAAAAAGAAAAACTGAAATATCACATGGTCCTAAGTATTCAGACCCTTTGCTCAGTATTTATAAGCACCCTTTTGATCTAATACAGCCATGAGTCTTTTTGGGAAAGATGCAACAAGTTTTTCAAACTTGGATTTAGGGATCCTCTGCCATTCCTCCTTGCAGATCCTCTCCAATTCTGTCAGACCTTGGCCAGATCTGTGCCTTGCCACAATTCTGTCTCTGAGCTCTTCAGGCAGTTCCTTTGACCTCATGATTCTCATTTGCTCTGACATGCACTGTGAGCTGTAAGGTCTTATATAGACAGGTGTGTGGCTTTCCTAATCAGGTCCAATCAGTATAATCAAACACAGCTGGACTCAAATGAAGGTGTAGAACCATCTCAAGGATGATCAGAAGAAATGGACAGCACCTGAGTTAAATATATGAGTGTCACAGCAAAGGGTCTGAATACTCAGGACCATGTGATATTTCAGTTTTTCTTTTTTAATAAATCTGCAAAAATGTCAACAATTCTGTGTTTTTCTGTCAATATGGGGTGCTGTGTGTACATTGAGGAAAAAAATGAACTTAAATGATTTTAGCAAATGGCTGCAATATAACAAATAGTGAAAAATTTAAGGGGGTCTGAATGCTTTCCGTACCTACTGTAATTAATGTGGTTGTATTCTCCAATTGAGCTACTCCTGAAAGTTTGACTCCCTACATTTTATACATAAATAGTCATTCAATGCTTGGATTTATTAACTCAAGTCATGTACGTACCCTTAAAAAGCTGATCTGATTGTCATGATTGTACATTTTGAAGAAAAGAAAGTGGTGTCCTTAGGGTTTTACCAGGTGCCCATGGAAACAGTTTTTAAAAAATGTGAAAATTGTTTAATGTTCGTTTATACTTCAACAGTGACACAGCTCTTTGAAGATAAACACCTTTCATTTGACCTTTAGTTCTATTCTCCATGTGTAATTATCAGTCTCACTGTAATGTAGCAAAAATCTGCACATGCATTTTTTGTTTTGTATTTTGAAAGAAATTAATCCTTTTTATTAAGCAAGGATTCATTCAATTTAATGTATTTTTGATCAAATAAATGCAACATTGGTGAGCATAAGAAAATTCTTTCAAAAACATATCTTACCAACCCCAACCTTTTGAAAGGTAGTGTCTATTGTAGCTATTGCAGAAATGTTTCCCTGTATGTCCCTATTTTGCAGTTTGCACAGTTGTTCTTATAATTGCTTTACAGTGCTATCCATTAAAAATATATAAAAATAGGTAGACACCAGATAATAGCGCACACCAGTACACACAAACCAAAAGTACATAATTCCTTATGATTTATTATTCTCCCATATATAACCCATTGGTTTGCAGGAGATATAATAATTCAACATTCATGTAATCACCCTGAAACAAGTTATATATTTGTACATAAACAGCCAGTGGATCCCTGGAGAGATTTTTGACCTGAAAGTATCATCATTTTGCTTGTTTGATTTATCAGAGGATCTTTTCCATCTCTTTGCAAGACAGAATCACTACTGTGAAAGTTAATGCTGACATTAAGACATGTTTAAACCATAAGCAAATACTAAAGAATGTACATGAAATCATGAGTGGAAGAAGTGCTAAAAAGTTGTTATACTAAACTTAAAATGCAGTGCTCTGTGTTTGTAAAAGACCCGTGGAAGAGAAGAGTGATAAACATGCAGTTCAGATTGACCTCTGAGCATGTTACCATGAGTAGGAACCTTTGCATGAGTTTTAATTGCTAAATGACACGTGCTCTGTATAATTTGTGGTAAAATATTTTGCAGTTTTGTTTTTTTTTTTCAATAAAACAAAGTTTTATAAGATCGGATGTCATAATGATCCTTTTGGTGATCCCTTTATTCAAGATCTTGTTTCTTTGTCTTAAACTGTTTGTGTTACAGAAAAGTACCAAGCGCAGCAATTTATGTCCTGAAATACTACACAACCAAGTTAACCATTTTACCAGCCACTCACCATTATTCATTTCTGTAATCCAGAGTTGTCATAATCACATTTTAGGACATTTTAGCCAACTCTTTATTAGCTAAAATGCAGAACCCATGGAGGATGGATGCAATCAAGCATTAAGAACTCCTCCCTTTCTCTGTAATATTGTTTCTTTATCAGTTATTGCCAACCATAATCAGCCAACAGCCTCTGTGTCAGGTAAAACCTTTCCTTTCTTCTTTCTTACCTGCAAGCACATTTTGGAAGGGTTTATTTTCTGTTTGTTTGAAATATTATCAAACCTTTAAACTTACAAACAATAAACCATATTTATATTCTTATGAAATAAATGCATTGAATATATTATTTTTATTCCATTTCATTTCAGAATTTGGCGAGCAGACTTTTTGCATTTTAAGCCAAGCATGGAGTTTAATTTCTACAGCAGCATTATAATTATGTTTACGGAATTTAGGGTTAGGGTTAACCCACATTATTGAGACTATTGTCAAGTATTTTCTACAGCTTGTTAGTGGATGTTTCCAGTAAAGCAATGTAGCAAATTCCTGTCATGTGTTTCAGCTCGGGGAGTGTCACCTACTTTCACAAAAATCGACAGGACGGAAATGACTACACCACAATATACATTTAAGGTATCCTTATATTTTTTATTTTGCATAGATATTTAATTGTGATTCACTGTCCATGTAAGGGTGTATTTTTTTTAATCCAAAATTAGTTATGAATTGTCTTATAAATTTTTTACCTAATGTACCTAATTAATTTATGTAATATGTTACATACATGAGCTTACAAAACATCATAAAGCTTGAATGAATGAGCCAATTAGATTTCAGTTTGAACATCCTAATTTACAGAACATGGCTGAAACCTTAGCCAACATGACTCTCCAGTCGAAAGAAAACCATTTAACTTGGTTAATGGACTTCAATTGGACATCTGTGAAGAATGTTTTCTGTACATCTTCATCTGAAATGGTGGCTATCTGGATCATTTTCTCCATTGAGTTTCTTGTCATGTGTCTGGTACTCTATGGATTGTGCTGTCTGCTTGGGTCTGACAATACGGTTCCTATATTTATCATAAACCTGTTTGTTTGTGATATAATACAGATTTGTCTCAAGCCTGTAGTGCATTTTTGTCCACTGAATGTTCTAAATTTTTTTGTCTTTTATGTTTATGTCATGAGCATAAAAGTTAACATTGGATTCATGGTCTGTATCTCTATGGAAAGATACATAATGATCAAATACCCTGTTTGGTACAGACTTCGTCATACTTTTAAGAATTCAGTTCTGATATGCTTGCTAATTTGGGCAGCACTATTTGGATTTATGGTGATTGATGTGATTATTGGACTTAATGGTTATGTGGAATATGCATTTATTCTAAATGTATTTCTTTTTTTGCTGCCTTATCCATTGGTTGTGTTTTCCTTTGTGGGTTCGTGGAGGGCGCTGTCGCATTCAGTCGCAGTCAAGCCTGATGAGCAGAAGAGGATTTTGAGGATTCTGGCTCTTGTACTTTTCAATTACACTGTGTTGTTTCTGCCAAGCATTGTTCAAAATGCAATTTTCGCAGTATCCTTCAAGCTTGGAATAAGTGACAGTTACGATTGTTTACGTTCAGTGTCAGGAATCATGTTGTATTTAAATCCTCTCGCTGACTCTTTGCTGTATGTTTTCATGAGGAAGGATGCTAATGGCATACTTAGATATTTGTGTTGTAAGAAGCTACATGAAAATCAGGTGTAGCCCTTCAGTTCTCCAAATCAGAAACTGCCTTAAGTTATTCTGTTTTTGTGGAGATCAAACCAGTCAATATAAAATTGAAATTGAAGCCCTGCATTTTACACCACAAATGACAATTAACAAAAGGTGTATAAAGTTTCAAAAAGTACCAAGGACAGGAAGCATTTTATTGTATTCATCCACTTTACTGAGTCCTCATCATTACTCACAGTTGAAATGCATCTCTGTCAATCCCTGTGAGCTTAACTGAATTTCAGGAAATGCTAGTCAAATATTAATCTGATTGCATGGCCATATAAAAATGCAGAGCTCATGGTAGATGGATCAAGTAAGCATTAGTGGCTCCTCCTCCTTCTCAATGTTGTTTCTTCATCAGTTACTTTCAACATAATCAACCAGCAGCAGCTCATTGTCAGGTAAACCCATTTCCTTTGCTCTTTAGAGTCATTGTTCGTTGTCTTGGGAATGATTTGTCAGAATATTTTGAATTAATTGTGTTTTAAAATGTGTTCATATCTAATTTTACTAGGTATTAAAGTATTGAATGTGTTGTCTTGAATGAATGATTGATTGATTGATTGATTGATTGATTGATTGATTGATTGATTGATTGATTGATTTGATTTCTAGAATGAGAATGTAGCAACATTCTGTATTTCAGCTCTATAGGAGTGTCACTTTCACAAAAACTGGTAGGAAAAAAGTGAAATAATCAACATAGAAAAACTAAGGTATGTTTGGGCATGTTTCTATTATGCTCTATAATTTAAATGGCAAGTTTAATGATCAATTTACTGTGAATTTTCATATTCCATGCTTATAATAACAAGATTCAAGGATGAATGTACATATTTCTTTATCACTACTTTTTTTTTAATGCTGAAGCCTTTTTATGTTAAGTTTTCATATTTTTATCAGTAAAATTACTATTGAAATTGATCTTTGTGTAAAAGCTTCCTGTTAAAATGTTCACATTTATTGACTGTACATTTCTATCATTATTGTCTCTTTCTGACATAATGAAACTTTTCAAATGGTAACTGAAAATAATGGGGGTGGATTTTGATTGCATTCATCAATTTCACAAATTGTATTTTCCTTAACAGAACAAATTCAGAATTCAAAAATCACTTGTTTTTGTTATAGCTTGAACATCCAGAGTCAATCCAAGACAGGAGATGGTTTATACTGGAACATCAATCAATAGTACGTTCCAACTGGAAATAAGCCAGTTTCCATGGAAAATTGATGATTTCATTCGGACATTTCTGGAAAAAGTGTTTTGTGTGTCCACAGTTGAAGCTGTAGTTGTCTGGATTATTTTCTCCATTGATCTTCTTTCCATGTCTCTGGCACTCTATGGATTGTGCTGTCTGTTCAGACCTAACCAAACTGTTCCCATTTTTGTCATAAACCTCTTCATTTCTGATGTCATACAGATTTGTGTCAGACCAGTTTTGAATTTTTGTACATTCAATGTTGTAATTGTACTTATCTTCTATATTTATTCCTTGAGCGTATTAGCTAATATTGGATTCATGGTCTGTATCTCTATGGAAAGATACATAATGATCAAATACCCTGTTTGGTACAGACTTCATCATACTTATAAGAATTCAGTTCTGATATGCTTGATAGTTTGGGCAATATCATGTGGATGTGTAGTGATGTATGTGATTATTGGACTTAATGGTTATGTGGAATATGCATCTATTCAAAGTACATTTCTTTTTTTGCTGCCTTATCCATTGGTTGTGTTTTGCTTTGTGGGTTCGTGGAGGGCGCTGTCGCATTCAGTCGCAGTCAAGCCTGATGAGCAGAAGAGGATTTTGAGGATTCTGGCTCTTGTACTTTTCAATTACACTGTGTTGTTTCTGCCAAGCATTGTTCAAAGCATCATTTTGTCATTATCCTTTGAGTATGGTCTTTCTGATCATTTAAACACAGCGTCAGCGATCCTAATGTACTTAAATCCCCTCGCTGACTCTTTGCTGTATGTTTTCCTAAGGAAAGACGCTAATTGCGTCTTTAGATGTTTGTGTTGTGAAAAGCTAAGTGAGAATCAGACACAGACAGAAGACTCCTCCAATTCTTTATCTAGGAGAGAAGAACTAATTAATGTCCAAACACACACCGTCATCTGAGTGAGTTTCATTAATAAGTAGATTCCTCTATATACAATGTATTCATTATAAGCTGGTTAAATTTGTGGTTTACAAACTAATTGATAGCATCTGTCTTTTTAAATGTGAAATAAATGATATTTGGTAAGTGTTATCTTTGAAAACAGTCTAATTTTTTATGTACTGACTTACTGCAATTAAAAGAACTTTTATGTACTTTATTAGGCTATAACACTTTGCGCATTTAGAGTGTGGAAAAATGCCTCCCTTTAAGGGTTAGTTCACCCAAAAATGAAAATTCTGTCATTTATTACTTTCCCTCATGCCGTTCTACACCTGTAAGACCTTTGTTGATCTTCGGAACACAAATTAAGATATTTTAGTTGAAATCCGATGGCTCTGTGCAGGCCTCCATAGGGAGCAATGACACTTCCTCTTTCAAGATCCATAAAGGTACTAAAAACATATTTAAATCAGTTCATGTGAGTACAGTGGTTCAATATTAATATTATAAAGCAACGAGAATATTTTTGGTGTGCCAAAAAAACTAAATAACGACTTATTTAGTGATGGCCGATTTCAAAACACTGCATCGGATCATAAATGAATCAGTGTATCGAATCATGATTCGGATCGTGCGTCAAACTGCCAAACGGCTGAAATCACGTGACTTTGGCTCTCCGAACAGCTGATTCGATACACTGATTCATTTATGATCCGATGCTTCCTGAACAAGCGGCAACCTCCCCCTTTCTCTCGTGAAGCCAATACGGAAGTAACTTAAACTGCGATTCATCGACTGGTCGCTAGGGACAGGCTCCAAAAGAGAGCAGAATCTCATAGAGTCCCATGTTAAATTGGCCAAGTTTATAGCAGAAAAAAAACATGTTTACAAGTTGGTACAAATTGTGGTTTTGGTCTATACTGCTATTTTTGCCCTTCATGACAACTCTGAGGGGGGTGAATTTTTTTATAACTCATCCATTTAAATTATATTGAGCCTTAAAAGTTCTGCATAATTAAGGTCGTGGTCACTTGAGTGACAGGTAGAGTGCGCTGCTGTCTGTGAGCTGTCACTTTACCTCAGCTGCCGCTGAATTTGGCATCTCAGCCGTTTTTGTGCTTTTTTTCTCGATTATTTTATACAATTATAAAATATGGCTTGCTGCATAATGTTCGAGACTGATGTGTGTCTGTGTAGATGTGCATGCATGCAATGCCACGATCCAACACGTTGTTGGATCGTGGCATTGGCTGAAAGTTTCGATTGCGAGATTTAACGTTACTACAATGACAAAACCAGGAGGATATACAACTCTGACAGCACTGCTTGGATATTATAACTAAAACTGCTGCACTATTTTGAAAAAAATATACTTTGGACACAGGCTCATTTGTTTGTTAGATACGATCGCTGCTCAGATTGCATCCTTTCTTGAAGAACGATGACAGAGAGCAGATCATTCAGAATAAATGTGAAATGTTTTTTTTGTTTTGTTTTGCAATGGACATTTATATTTTACCCAAGTGCCACAGATTGGATTCATCTCGCGATCTCTATTATAAAGGTATGAAGTCCCATTTGATGTTCCATGTTGTTATTTGCACACCCAACACAAATTACTGGTGTTGGAGCATCTATATCTTAAAAAAACACCGTAAATTGACAGTAAACCTTTATAACTTTCTGATGTTAAAACTTATCTTTATTAATAATTTAGATAGTATCTACATAGATAGCTCCTTTGCTTGATAACGTGGTCACGTCGAGCTAGGCGGGCGTGGTTTCAGCAACCAATCACATCAGCTCAAACCACCTCCCCGCCTCTTTGCCCATTTTCAGTTATCCGGGAGTGACGTGCAGTGACGCGCAGCTAAGATGGCCGCGTCCTCATTTTCGCTTCAAAACTGCTGTTCAGAACTCTATGGGTGACGTCACGGACACTACGTCCATATTTTTTTACAGTCTATGTTCCTGAAGCATTGTTTTGAAATCGGTCATCACTAAATAAGTCGTTATTTTGTTTTGTTTTTTGGCGCACCAAAAATATTCTCGTCGCTTTATAATATTAATATTGAACCACTGAACGAACATGAACTGATTTAGATGTGTTTTTAGTTCCTTTATGGATCTTGAGAGAGGAAGTGACATTGCTCCCTATGAAAGCCTCACGGAGCCATCCGATTTCAACTAAAATATCTTAATTTGTGTTCCAAAGATCAACGAAGGTCTTACGAGTGTAGAACGGCATGAGCGTGAGTAATAAATGACAGAATTTTCATTTTTGGGTGAACTAACCCTTTAAGGACGGTGTAATTTTGTCTGTGAAAGTTAAATGTGTCTAGAATAGTTATCTTAGTTTTCAGTGGCAATGACATAAATTATAAAGCAAGTATGAAAAATGTCCAGAGTTTTCATGTGATTATATTTTTAACAAAAAAAAAATTAATTTTGTACAAGGGGGCATTTGCCCCAGAGGTGGGGTAGCTAATATACCCCCACTCTGACAAAGGAATTTGCTTTGTACACAGCAAAGTCAGGTTGCAAGCATTTTTAGATTAAAATTATATTTTAATATAATTAAATATTTTATTTCAACTCTCTGCTCTGGTTGTGGTAGAGTAGTACTTAAATATTTAAAGTACCGGTAGGTAGATCACGGTTTCTGTCCGCTACCTGCCACCTGCCAACGTAAGATTCAACTGTGTCTTGCACGAGCACACAGTGGGTGTCGCCTCTGGTCTCTATGGAAACCAGACAAACTTAACGAGCTGTTTGCAGCATACTAACGTAAGTTTACAGTTGGTACGTTCATATATTCATTTAATTTTGGTTTATATTGTCTTATTATTGCGAAATGCAGACAAAAATGAATCTATCAACCACATTGAACGCGGAGGAAGGAACAACGGTTGAATTTGAAGAAAAAGACACGAGTGAAGGTGTTGTGTCCTTCGTTCCAGGTAACAAGTTACCTTCTTAATGTTTACATTCAACGACCATGATCAAAATAGCAGACTTAACAACAACAAAACTTA
The DNA here is from genome assembly GCF_024489055.1 of Chanodichthys erythropterus. Lineage (NCBI taxonomy): Eukaryota > Metazoa > Chordata > Actinopteri > Cypriniformes > Xenocyprididae > Chanodichthys > Chanodichthys erythropterus. Next base: position 35,201,849 of record NC_090231.1, on the reverse strand, counting down.
CCGTTAATCATTTTGGAGCATAGTGCACTATTATCGTCAAGTCCTGTTCTCTCCAGGTTATATCCCAGCTGCTCGAATTTTACAATGACAGAATAAATAAACTTTGGTAGTGTTCCACGACCTTTTAAAATCACTAGATTCACAAACCCCATGTTTTGTTGAGATATTATTTGCTTGATAAGCTTAAACTATAATGAATATTGTCTGACACACATTGAATGTTTGTACGTTACCCCCCGTTCGACTCCTCCTCCGTCATGTTTTGATTGCATCGAACATTTAAACTAATATAAAAGTATAATAATTTTGAACTAATTATTATCTATTTCTAACTAACACTTACATTTTAGCAAACATCGAATATTTAACCCTTTCCATCATTGTATACTCAACCCAGTCACATTATTTTACATTATTTCACAAAACTGTGGCACTCACAAACCAACATTTGGTAGACATTAATATTTTCTGAGTTTATGTGCCTCCTTTTACTTATCATTTGAAGAAAAAAAAAAAAACTTTTATAAAATAATTTAATGTACCCTTTAATGAAAAATTCCTAACAGTAATAATGTTTCTTTTAAAGTTCATGAATTTCAGAGTGCAGCTGCTGATGGGACAAGTGATAACGGTGATACAATCAGAGCATCAGAGAGCAGCACAATGTCCTCAGGTCCCAGGTGATGAAGTGCACATTTTTATAATACCTATATATTTGCTCAGGACAAAATCAGTTGTTGTCTGTGAAGAACATTGAATGATGAATGAATATTGAATTTTTTCTCATATATTCTAAGAATTACCAAAGCGTTTTTAAGGGAGCACTGCAAGAAAAACAAACTGTACCTGACGCCAAGGCTGAATGACACTCTTTATCTTCACTTTAAAGGTTTAAAATTACTTATTCAGTAGAAGATACTGTTTTAATGTTGCATCTTTATGTTATTTTTTCAGCTCTTTATATAAAGTTTTCAATTCTGCATTTTAGGTTTTTCTTGTATTGAGGGTTTAGAGGAATATACTGGCCTGCGCTGCCTATGGCTTGAATGTAATGGCATTCGGAAGATTGAGAATCTGGAGAATCAGACAGAGCTTCGCTGTCTGTTCCTCCATCAGAACCTCATTCATACTCTGGAAAACCTGGAACCACTCAGCAAGCTTTGCACACTCAATGTCTCAAACAATTATATCAAGGTCATTGAGAACATATGTGAGTACTTGCACACAAAAATGAACATGGCAACACAAAATGTATTGTTTGTTCTCTGTTCCTTCACTCATAAAGTTCACCTTTTGTTTTTCAGCCTGCTTGAGTGAGCTGTCCACACTGCAGATCTCCCATAACACACTAGAGAATGTGTGTGACATGGAGGAGCTGTCACACTGTCCATCCATCAGTGTTCTTGATCTGTCTCACAACCGCATCAGAGATCCAGCTCTCATTAATGTTCTAGAGAGAATGCCTGACTTGGTAAAATAAGTATATCTCTTCCATCATATACATGATCAGATATGCTTACTTCTAGCTATGGACGGAATTGCTAGGAGTTAATTCATATTTGTTTGAATTTACCAGCGGGTGTTAAATCTAATGGGTAATGAGGTCATCAAAAAAATCCCAAACTACAGGAAGACTCTGATTGTGCGTCTAAAGCAGTTGACCTATCTAGATGACCGACCTGTGTTTCCAAAAGACAGGTTAGCAGCAGTTTTTTCTTTGCCAATTATCAAACAATTAATGCTATAGCATTGTCAGTTTGGAGACGAATAGACCCCACAAAGCTAGTCTTTGTTACTATTTAGAGGCTACGGTTTAAACTTTTATATAATTATTGAAGTTGCTTTGATTCACAGAGCATGTGCAGAGGCATGGGCAGCTGGTGGTCTGGAAGGTGAACGAAAAGAAAGGGAAATGTGGCAAACGAGAGAAAGAAGGAAGATCCAGGAAAGTTTGGATGCAATGGCTGCTATCAAAGAGAACGCACTGAAACGGCGGGAGGCTCGAGAGCTTTTGGAAAATGGTAAACACACATATTGTTCACTTATACACAGCTGTTAAAAAGTTAGGGGTCAGTAAGAGTTTTACTTTTTAATACTTTTATTCAGCAGGGATGCATTAAATTGATCAAAAGTGACAATAAAGACTTTTACATTGTTACAAAAGATTTATATTCCAAATAAATACTGTTCTTTTGAACTTTCTATTCATCAAAGAATCCTGAAAAAAGTATCCAGTTTCCATAAAAATATTAAGCAGCACAACTGTTTTTAACCTTGTTAATAAAAAGAAATGTTACATGAGCACCAAATCAGCATATTAGAATGATTTCTGAAGGATCATGTGACACTGAAAATGAGTCATGGCTGCTGAAAATTCAGCTTTGCCATCACAGGAATTCAAGGATTTTAAAGTGTAATATTTCAATATATCACTCTCTTTATTGTATTTTTGTTTATATAGATATTCATAAGTAAGCATAGAAGACTTACCCAACCCCAAACTTTTGAACGATACTGTATACACACACTCATATTTTTTTTGTCTTCTTTTCTGACATACAGCATAATTAAAAACTTACTGTTTACCCTCAGGAATCATAGAGCCTCCAACATCTGTTACTGAGAATCAGAGCACTCAAAACGAGACACCAGAAATTGCACCTGCAGAGAGTGACACATCAGAAACAGCACAGGAACAAACTGATCCATTAGCATCAGAGACACACCACATTTGCCAGTCTGCATCTGATGAGGAACAGATTATCCAAACAACACTTGATCAAAATCAGTATAACCAGTCAAAACCAGAGAGACAGCAAACCGGTTTAGAACAGATTCTCCATCCACCGTTTGACCAGGAACAGACTGGTCAATCAGCAACAGTGGGATTGAAGACTAAAGAGGAGAAGTGCGAGAAAATGCTAGCGCAAAACCAAGGCACAAAACATTCACAGTCACATAACAGTGGTTCAGTTGCAGGTCCTGGTGCTCTCATAACTGAACTGATCTCTGAGGATGAAATAGAGACTATCATCCTGTCAGAGAGACCAGCATTAACAATTGACGTGAGTCCTTACAGTATTGTTCACGTCATTTGTTTTTTACAAGAAATTTCATGATTTAGAATGTCTATAGTGTTTCACTACTAAAAACATTTTCTGCTTCTCCAAAGGATCTTCCAGACCTTGAAGATGAAGAAAATAGCCTGATACTCCCAGCAACATCACAGGTAAGAACAGGGTTAAATAAATAATTAAAAAAAGGTCACTAATGTAACCCCCGTTCCCTGAAGGAGGGAATGGAGACATTACGTCAGTAACTAGTGAATTGGGAACGCGCCTGAGAGCCCAATCATCTTCAAGTATGAACAGAAACAGCCTCCTTCAGGGAGGAGAGGCGTTAACTTTTTGAACAGAAGCTTGTGAAGGGGCCGATTCAAAATGCGCAGATCAAGGATTGGCTGTAACCTCACCACTCTTCACGGGGACAATGAAGTAGGGGCTGTAGAACCCTGACCACAGACGTACCTGTGATGGGGCAGTGAAGTGGAGGCCAGGGACCCGACCCGAAGGCAGAGCATCCCGGTGTGGGGTCTGAGTGTGCAGCACAACACTTACCTGGTTCCACGGTTTGGTTGGGGGTGCATGAGAAGGTGTTGCGCCCTCGAACCGCACCCGGCTGCATGCTGGCGATGAAAGAGAGGGCTGAGGGTGGCAAGGCATAGTGTCACTCACTGTCAGCTTCGTTGTCTTGGGACACAAAGAATGAAAAATTGCTCTTTTCTTCTCTTAAAAACAATCACACCTTACGCACCGTCACACCAACACACAAACAGGAACTCTTCCGGGTTCTGCAACACACTTGTTGAGGAATAGCAGAGCTGAATCAACGTTGAAACACTAGGCTCCGAAGTGAAAGCTTGGTGAGTGCATATCTGCTCGCTTCCTATATACCCGCAGCACAGGGCGTGGTTAGCAATGCAAATCTCACTCGCCAATGTCCATTGGCTGGTTCTGTTAAGACTCAAAGATGATAGGGCTCTCAGGAGCGATCCCAATTTGTCAGTCACTGACGTAACTCGTAGTAATTGACTGAATGGGAACTATATTCAATGTCAATGATTCTAAAGTAACACTGGATGAGAGAGCATTAGCATGTCATTTCCACGGTTGTGATGAAAAATGCTATGGAGATTTACATTTTTAAATGTTACATTTTTCAGAGTGTCGTCCGTCCGAAGATTCAGGTCATCTGTAGCGATGAAACAGAATCAGAAGCTGTTACAAGCTTGTATCACTGGCCTCAGTCAGACGCTGTGGCCCCTGACCAATCGCAGCTCCTTATTAGTGTCTCCACTAAGAGAACCTCAGTCAAGCAGCAGAGCCCTGCCGGTATCAGTCAACCAGAGGCAGGAGATGACTTCCCCAAGACAGCAGGAACTAGAAAGACTGTTCTGATTGAGGAACTGGACTGAGTCTTTATGGTTTAACTAATGGATGAAACTATATGGTAGTGTTTCTCAAACCTTGGATATGGATTTAAATTGGGTGTCTACTTGATATATAAAAGGTGTTTAACATTAAATGACAAAATCATATTAATAATTTCAATTAAAATAATACAGAATAAAATATAAAGTCAGTTTGCTTTGAACTTTATTGCAGATTTAAATATATTTTGTTAAAACTTAAGCACACATATAGCACACATATTTTTTTTTAAATTCCAGATATAACACATCTCTGTTTTTTATTATTTTTTTTATTTTATTTTTTTACACAACCTACATATTTAGTGATGTACAAAACCATTAGATTTGAGTACAGAACATTACTGATTTCTATAGAAAACATAGTTGTAAGAACCAGGCCTATTTTTGCTTCTTTTTAAAAAAGCAAACACATCATTTTTCATGAATATTTCACCAAAGAGCTTACATATTAAATTCTGCATAAAGTCCTGTAGCACTGTCATTGGCATCAGTTCAGATATGTAAATGGATAGGTTACATCCGAAGCAGCAGGAGAAGAGAAAAGCATGTCAGGAGCAGCTCTTCACTGACTGAGTGGCTGACAGAATGGGCGAGTCCTTTGAGGGTTTCCTGATTGGTTTGGTCAGTGTTGGGAACCAAAGGTGTGGTTGCAGTCACAGCTTCAGTACGACTGGCACACATGTCGTAAAGGTTCCCAGCAAATGCCGTTTTCCGGGACTCTGCCCTCAAAGATTCCCAAATTTCCGCTGCATCGCCACGACAACCTGACAACACACCACTCACACACACCTGGAAGGCATCCCATGACCTGCAGATGTAAAGAAAAAAAAAGTACAATGAGATAAGATAACAATAAGATAAAAAAATATTGTAGTTGTATTTAGTGGAGATGTTTTTATGTGTGCATGTGTCTCACTTGCAAATGGAGTTGATGTCCTGTGGGTTATCAGTCATGGAGCTCACACTGTCACCCAGAGAGACCAGACAATCAGCAAAGCCCCTGTATACAGCACTACATGGAGGTGTTATTGCTGCACTCAGCACAGAGGAACAGAGACCTGAGGAAAATAAATAAGTTCTAATGATATGATAAAGGGCACATTTTGGTCAAACTTACGCAATGAAAAAACCCTCAGGCCTGCAATAAAAAATAAAGGCATCTGATTGGGTCTAATCCTCAGATTCATCTCTATACTGGCATGATGAATCCGATTTTCAAGCAAAAGGAACTGGATGAAATATTTGAATGCAGTGAATTTCTGACTTGCATTGCAGCCTGAATCATAATCAGAATGTGTTAGTTCGTTTTTCCCAAGGTTTTTTTCTTTCTTCATTCTGTCACCTGATGGAGTTTGGGTTCCTTGCCACTGTCACCTCTTGCTTTCTTAGTTGGGGACACTTAATATTCAACAATATTATTAATCTGGCTGTACTGACATTATTGGATGAGAACTCAACTGAGCTGGATGATTTTCTGCATAACTGATCTATAGATGAAATAATCTAATTTTATAACTGATGATCCGCACAACGGAGCTGAATCAACACTGAACTGACTTCAGGTGAACAATGACACTGTTTTCTTTTAGAGCTGCTGCATACAGCCTAAATGAACTGTTTGCATCATTGAATCATTTTCCTGTTATCACTGTAAAGCAGCTATGAAACAATCTGTATTGTATAAAGTGCTATAAAAATAAAGGTGACTTGACTTTATTGTAAATCCACTCATACACTTATTAGACTGACATATATGGCATATATTGACAAAATGCTAATATTAACAATATATGTATATTATGTACATACAGAATATGTGAATACATGGCTATTCTGTTGTATCTGTTTGCGTGTCTACTTCTCTATACTGTTAGATGTTGCCGTAGGTCACGTGGATTAATCTGAGGATTAAACCCAGAGCAAAAACAACATTTAATCTCACTGCAGAACAGTATGAAAAGACAAATCTCCATTTTTACCATTTCTCAACTCTAACCATTTGGTATGTTTATCTTAACAAAAATATAAAGGATATAGCCTATAAAGGATTCATACATTCAATAGTTCAGGAACATTAGATACAGAAACGACAGCAACTCGTGATCCTCAAAAAGATCTTATTCTTTTTATGGCATGTGTGTGTATGACTGTCGCCACTAATTTACATTAAATCACAGAAAATAACAGACGGAAGAATTAAAAAAAACATACACAAAACAAATTTGCATATGTATGCAGCATGCATGATTTAGATAGAACTAAAATATATTGTAAAATGTAAAAATTAAACATTAAAATTAAATATACTTTAAACTGTATATATATATATATATATATATATATATATATATATATATATATATACACACACACACACACACACTGTTAAAAATAAATATTTTTTTTATTGGAAGAACCTTTAACATCCATAGAAACTTTCCATTGCACAAAAGATTATTTATAGGCAAAAGGTCAAAAATATTTAAAAAAGGCAAAACGTCATAAACATTTAAAATGTTCTTCACAAAAAAAAAAAAAAAAAAAAAAAAAAGAGACAAATTATAACATTACAAACATAAACAAAAATAGACCTTTACTCACTGAGGCAGAATGAAATGAAGAGCAGCAGATGCATTCCGTTGAACAGACAGAAATTTGAACTGAAGACCACATATACTGGAACACCTTAATGTTTACACACTTTCACAAATCATCCAAAACTTCTTGAGGTCTCCCGTTCACCTTCTTATTTCACAAAAGAGCTGCAACTTTGAAGCCAACTGTTGAGCCTGATGGATAAAGGGGGGGGTTGTGAAATCTGATTATTAAAAAAGGGGGAAGTTGTTGGATTAAAGATCATTTCCGGCTACAGCATTCATCATATCAGAGAAAAATAATATACCTCCTGTGACAATGGTTTGATATGGCTTAGACTATTAGTTTCTCTCTCTCTCTCTCTCTCTCTCTCTCTCTCTCTCTCTCTCTCTCTCACACACACACACACACACTCTCTCTCTCTCTCTCTCTCTCTCTCTCTCTATACAAACAGATGGAAAAAATCCCAGTAGGACTGGCATTTTAATTCCTGCATGGTACTTTCTAATACACACTCAGTGGGCAAGCCTCTGTTTGATTGACAGGCTTGGATTATGTCATTGCGTAAATCGAAAGGAAGAGCAGAATAAAGACGGATTTGTACCTCTTATATAAAGCCATTACTATCAACTCCACTCTCTCATTTTCTCTGTTCCTGACACTGTCACTGTTTCCTAGTATGTTTTTTGCACATGGAATAATGATAGTGCTATAGTATTTTAACTAGGCTACTACTATGTCAATTAAATGGCACATAAATATAGGGTTACACTTTATTTTACAATGCCGTAGTTACATTGTAATTACTCAAATAAGTACTTAGTACTATTATTAACTACATGTACTTACCATACAGTTAGGGTTTGGTTTAGGGTTAGTTACTTGTAATTATGCATAATTTACTGTTATTACTAAGTGCATGTAGTAACGTGTAACAATGGCACTGTAAAATAAAGTGTTACCAAATAGTAATCATTCAGTACCATGCAATACAGGGAGGTATTATCATTTGATGCCATCACTGTACCATGGTAAAGCAACAGTGATGTTTATATTGTATTGCCTATGAACCTGCATAAACTACACTGACCAAATTCTTGATTATATTGTAAAAAGCCTAACCCCCCCCTCCTTTTTTTTTACCAGGCTCCAAAGCAACATGTATTATGATAGATAATTATGAAATATATTATGTTAGAGATCGAATACAATATAATGGAATACTATAGAATGTCAATAGTATATTTTGTGTTAGTTACTGTCTGAGAATGTGATTATTTGTTATGTTTCACGCTTAGCTTAGAGTTGCTTTAAGTAAAACTACCATTAGGTGGGAGTAAAGTCACATTGTAACAGCTGCATGACGCGCTAGAGTCAACGGAAGTGACGCAGTTTGTGTGGATGTGGGACTGTCATGGATGAAGTTAGTTCACCGGCTAGACGGCGCGGTGGTCCGGCGGGGCTCTCCGCCGTGCAGTCCGACACCATAGAGGGTCTGACTGAGCTGGAGGATCTGGAGCGAGTGTATGCGCAGCTCTGTGCCGAAGAGGTAAATATTTATTATTGGAAACAGTGTTCGTTAGTCCCTCTGAGCTTGATGACTAGGAAGGGTAAGTTAGATAAAGGCTCGTCAGCTGTGTCAGTCAATTTATTATGTTTACAAAAATGAGTGTGTGCCTGCACGGTGAGATTGTGTGGATGTTGACGGTGCATTGGCATAAACTGAATATAATCGCACTTCCCTGACAGGCGGAAGTGCAGGTGGAGCTGGGCGCTCTCATGGGGCAGCAGAGCAATATAGAAACAAAGATGCTCGCCCTGCAGAGGATGGGGTGAGTGTATGGTTTTTACACCTATGCTGTTGAACTGAAAGAATAGGGTACGGTGGTATTAAATGGTGTGTGTGTTTTTCCTCAGACCAAACTTGCAGCTGATTGAGGGAGATGCTGTGCAGCTGTCTGGCATGATCAACTTCACATGCAGCCTGGCAGAGAACGTCAGCAGCAAAGTCAGACAGCTGGATCTCACCAAGGTGGCCAACATACATATTCTCATGATGATGTCTACGTCTATCATTTTGACCGTTTCCTCTCAAGTTTTGCTCCTGGTTTATGTGGTTGTGTTTCAGAAAAGGCTGTATCAAGCAATTCAGCGGGCAGATGATATTCTAGACCTGAAGTTCTGCACAGATGGTGTTCAGACTGCCCTGCGTAACCAGGACTATGAGCAGGCTGCCGCCCACATTCATCGCTATCTTTCTCTTGACCAGTCAGTGATTGAGCTCAGCAAGCAAGGTGGAGAGGGTGAGTCATTTTTTGGGCTTTCTTGCAAAAGATATTACCATTGCAACTATAGCATTATAAACAATCTGTTACACACAGTTATGCAAATTGATAATGTGGTTTGTAGAAATAAGGTATTTCTAACATTTCATTTTTAAATTAGATTTTAGAAAAAAGTTGTTTTGCAACAGCTTTTTAGTTGAATATAATATTCAGGAGAAAAATCAGTCAGGTTTCAGACAAGGTCTGTAACATTATTAAAGGTAGTAAATGATCTGAGATTAAATACAGATAATGATGATGCATGTTTTAATCCTTTTTGGATCTAAGTGCAGCATTTGACATGGGTTGTGATTGTATTCTGTTAACCAGACTGGAAAAGCTTGTAGGTCTCTCTGGTAACGTTTTAAGTTGGTTTATAACATATATTAAAGAAAGGAACATTTAAGTTAAAGGGAAAGTTCACCTGCTTACCCCCAGTGCATCCAAGATGTAGTTGACTTTGTTTCTTCAGTAGATCACAAATGATGATTTTTAACTCCAACCGTTGCGGTCTGTCAGCCATATAATGTGTGTCAATGGGAATTTCATCTACAAGAGTAAATAAAACTTGCTTAGACATTGAAGTATAAGCGCGAGACATCACTTCCGTTGTCAGAGCACGATCAGACCTCACTAAGCGAATGCTGAATGCAGTTGGACATAGTGGTGTTTTAGAGGTAAAAAATGAGATAAATACTGTTCGGTTTCTCGCACAAACCGATCGTTTCATGTCTTAGGACATCAATGTGTCGTCATGAGCCACAGGGTTTAATTTGGATTTGTCTAAGCAAGTTTTATTTACTCTTATAAAAGAAGTTCCCATTGACACGCATTATACGGCTGACAGACCACAACGGTTGGAGTTAAAAATCATCATTTGTGATCTACTGAAGAAACAAACTCACCTACATCTTGGATGCGCTGGGGGTAAGCAGATAAACATCAAATTTTCATTTTTGTGGATGACTATATATCAAAGACTTTATGGTGTTCCACAAGGATCAATTCTTGGGCCAGTTTTAATTTCGTTATACATGCTCCCTTTGGGCAGCATAATTCAGAAAAATGGCATGATTTATCATTCTTATGCTGATTATATACAATTATACATTTCAATCAAAGACACTTTTGTAATAGAGAGGTTTTCTGACTGTCTGTCCAGCATTGTAAATTGATTGAATACATAAGTTTTGAAACTGAACAAATACAAAACTGAAATTCTTATTTTGGGTTCACACATGAGAGGGAGAGGACAGAAGCTGGATTGGGTTCCTTAGGACTTAAATCTAAGGAAGATGTAAAGAACCTGGCCATCATTCTTGAGACTTGAGTTTTAAATCTCATATTAATCAAGTTACAAAAACCTGTTTTTACCACCTGAGAAACTTTGTCTTTGAATGATGCAGAGAAACTAATTCATGCATTTATCTTCTCTCGACTCGATTGTTGTAATGCTAATATGTACTGGCTAACCTAAGGGTTCTGTAAGCTACAATTAACACAATTGTCTGATTGTCTATCAACATACATTTCAAATCATACTTTAAGATCTTCTATTGCTGGTCTTTTGGCACATTTATAAGTAAATCTTCAGAGATCTGGTAGTATCTCGTTTAGCCACTATGCTCCAAAAATTTGGAATTGTCTACCTACCAAATAAAGTGAGAGAATCTAATAGTATTGATATTTTTAAAAAGAGGGTTAAGACATATATTTTTAAAGTTGTTATGAGTATAATAATAGTGTGTTGAGTTGTGTGTATTTTTGTTTTATGTTTTTATTTTACTTTTTGAAAGTTTTACATTGATATTGTGTGAAATTGTATTCCTAATATTTGTTTTTATGCTTGTGAAGCACTTTGAGTTGCATTCAGTGTATGAAAAGTATTATATTTATTTGTTATTATTATTATATAATGCAGATATTGTTTAAACTGATGCTCACATATACTTAAAATAAGATACTTATTGTATCATTAATCTGTGTGCTATTCTCTGTTCAGGCAGTGCAGTTGAAGCCAGCCTTGCATTGCTGCAGGAAGCAGAGCGCAATCTGAAGGCACTGGTTACAACGCGACTGGAGGAGGCAGTTGCCACGGGCGACTTGCCTCAAGTGGAGCGCTTTTTCAAGATCCTTCCTTTACTGGGGCTCCATGAGCAGGGACTTGCACGCTTTGCTCAATACCTTTGCAGTCAGGTAGGAGCCACCCTACATGACCAGTGAAATCCGTTGAGAATGCTTTGTTTTGGTTATTGGGGTTCTAGTATTAAAGGAACACTCCACTTTTTTTGAAAATAGGCTCATTTAAAAGCCTAAAAATGGTCATAAAAATGACCAAAGAGTTTTGATATTTTTCCTATTTAAAACTTGACTCTTCTGTAGAAATCGTGTACTAAGACCGACAGAAAATGAAAAGTTGCGATTTTCTAGGCTGATATGGCTAGGAACTATACTCTCATTCAGGCGTAATAATCAAGGAACTTTGCTGCCGTTCCATGGCTGCAGCAGTGCAATGATATTACGCAGCGCCCGTGAGCCCCTGCTTGCACAGGGAACGTGCCTTGTAACCATGGAGACGTTTGTGAGAGGCGCTGCGTAATATCATTGCACTGCTGCAGCCATGATACGGCAGCAAAGTTCATTGATTATTACGCCTGAATGAGAGTATAGTTCCTAGCCATATCAGCCTAGAAAATCGCAACTTTTCATTTTCTGTCAGTCTTAGTACACGATGTAACTACAGAAGAGTCAAGTTTTAAATAGGAAAAATATCAAAACTCTTTGGTCATTTTTAAGCGCGATGCTAACGGTCTAATCAGATTCAATGAACTATGCTAAGCTATGCTAAAAGTGGTACCGCCAGAACCGGAGATCGGCTGAATGGATTCGAAAACGGTAAAACTCAACTGTTTGGAGATGGAAAATGAGCCTATTTTCAAAAAAAGTGGAGTGTTCCTTTAAGACTTGTGTCTTTTGCTCACTTTCCTTTCAGTTGGCCAGTAAGGCAGAGGAGAACTTGCTCCTGGCTGTTGGCTCTGATCTTGGTGAACGCAGAGCACCGGTTATCTTTGCTGACACCCTCACTCTGCTGCTTGAGGGTAAGAGCAGATGCATTGCTGTAAATTTGGCAATATTTAGATTGTTTAAATGAATAGAGATCAACCAGCCTTTGTCTGTATCTGTTAGGTATCGCACGCATTGTTGAAACTCATCAGCCCATAGTGGAAACATACTATGGACCAGGCCGACTGCACACACTCCTTGCACACCTTCAGAAAGAGTGTGACAAACAGGCTCAGAAAATAGTGGACAAATTCATCCAACAGCGAGATTACAACAATAAGGTGTGTGTAGTGTGTCTATATCAGGGGTTTTCAATTTTTTAGATGCCACAAACTCCCAAATGTGATAATTCAATTTAAAAGGCATCAATCTTTTATAAGCACCCGATTTATATACTTAAAAAAATATTATTATAAATCTAAAATTAGTTTTTATTTAGTCAAACTTACATATTTATATTTAAATTTGTATATAAGTGTATTTTTCTACTCACTATAGTAACAGTACTGTAAAATGTATTATTTTGTTTATTTATTTATTTATTTTAATCTTATTCTTTATTATAAGATGTTTATGTGCTGTACTTGATGTTTAAAGTGCATTTTGACATGGTTATACACATTAGGTGTACTTTTTTACATTTGTTTTGCAATAGTTTCAGGTTGTCCAGAGCAGCATGATGAGGGGCATGACTACAGAAAAGATTGAACCCAGGTGCGGTCCATATTCTAATTGTTTATCGTGAAGATTGTATGAGTATCTTGTAAATACTTGGTGTTTTATTTATCGTATGTTTAATCTAGAGACCTGGATCCCGTGTTGTGTGAGGTTACCTTAATGAACTCAAGAGCCGAGCTTTACTTTCGGTTCTTGAGACGGCGTATTGTTGCTGACTTTGAGGTTGCAGATGCAATGGCAGATGATACTGTTATACAAGGTAACACCTTTTATTTCTTTTATCAAATTATTTCTAAAGTACATAAGCGCCGTTAAATGTAGCCTATCGATTGGTACTCATGCTGGTGCTCATTCAGGCATCACAGTACTCCTTGATCTAGTTTCTCCTCATCATTGCATATTAAGAAGAAATGTGTGTAACTAGGCTATACAAATTAAGCATGTCTGCAAAATGTAGTATGTTGTTAAATATGTTGATTTATGAAAATGAATACTCATACATTTGCTTGTACTGTTAATGCTTGTCTTTGTTTTCTAGAGCATCAGCAGAGTTTAGAAAAGTTACTGAAGGATTGTCAGCTAAGCCGTGCTATGCAGGAGCTGATTGGCTATTACATTCCCATGGAGGAGTATTACATGAGAGAGTCTGTCAACAAGGTGTGACACATATACACTTAACTTCATGTTGTCTTGTGTATGTACATTATACTTGAATCAGAGATTATTGTCAGACACATGTACAGTTCTATTCAAAAGTTTGGTGTCTATAATATTTTAAGAAATTAAATTGATCAAAAGTCACAGCAAAGACTTTTACACTGTTACAAAAGATTTGTATTTCAAGCAAATGCGATTTCTTTTGAACCTTCAATTAATCAAAGAATCCTGAAAAAAGTGTGCCATGATGTTAACAATAATAATACGTTTCTTGAGCATCAAATCTGCATATTAAAATATTTTCTGAAGGATCATGTGACACTGAAGACTGCAGTAATGACTGCTGAAAATCCAATTTTTCCAACAATAAATTACACATGTTAAAATATATTAAAATAAAAAGTTATTTTAAATTGTAATAATGTTTTGCAATAATACTGTTAAACTGTATTTTTGATTAAAAACATGCATCCTTGGTGAGCATAAGAAACTTTCAAAAACATTTAAAAATCTTACCGACCCCAAACTGCTGAACTGTACATTACTACATTTCTTTTATTGTGGCCTATCTTTTATTTTGATTTTGCCATCAATTAAAGGCAGGGTAGGTTATTTGTTCCAAAAACATTTTACATCCTAATAGCAATCACTAAGTTAAGTGATCTAAATATATATATATATATATATATATATAAGGCGTAGGACCAAAAATGTTCATCCAATCATTGCATTTGGTCTGTATACAATGATACAATGTCCTACCTGCCTGTCAACGTATGCATTTCCATACCTCCACACACCCTGCTCACGCAGACATCACACGTCATCAGAGCGTTTCATTCTATTCAGAGTTAAACAGACTTCAGTCACTGAGTACCGCAACCCAAACAGCAGCCACTTTTTACAGTTCCTCCTGAACCAAAACAGTGCCATACTACTGTAATTTGGAAAAAATGGAAACCTGTGATGTTATTCTCAGTAAGTCAAATTTATGCATTTCATTGGCAACACTATCAACCTTGAAATGAAATTGTAGCAGTCAGGTGGTACAGGTCAGTGCTCTTTAAGTTGTTTATGTTCATTATTATTGTAATTTTATGTGCGTTGAGACATGAGGTAGTTTAATGCCGTCTCTCGTAACACTTTTGCTCCCTACTGTAGGCGTTCATGTGTTTTGAAGGAGGCGTGATTTTGGAGACGCTTTGAAGGGAGGGTGGGATCTTATGCTTTCAAAGCTAGCTTGCTATTGCTAGCCTCTCTGAAAATGGCCTACCTTAGCTTTTAAATTGCTAAATTTCATTGGCAGAATGGATGTCAAGTCACTTTTATTTAGTGATTTAGATAATGATTTAAAGGTGCTAAAGAGGATGTTTTGTTTTATACATTTTTGCAATATTACTTGAAACTGTCTTTACTAACTGATAAAAGACTATTTATTAGGTGCACTGAAAGGAATAATATTAATATACATCATCTGTGCACGAGGTAGGGCCTTAAAATGCGATCATCGTAAACGATTGGCCCTCTGGCTTGTCAATCACTGCCGTGACGTTCCTTGTGAGAGACGAGTGCGGCTGCGCGCTCCAGTAACTTTCCACACTCCACAGGCACCGCATGCAATGTTTTTGTCAGGAGACAGGAGTAACAACTGCAGATTATGAGTTACCTGCGGTGAGTCCGACATAATGAATCCACGAACACGACACAGCGAATGCCGGTGGTAAACATTCGTGTTCCAATACTCCTGCACGAGTTTTGGGAGGCATTCCTTTGAAATGAGCTGTGAAGGAGGGGGGTTGTTCTTACACATGCGCTCATTTCAAAAACTCAGTGACAGTCTTTGGATTCTCAGTCGACGAAAAAATCCTCTCTATCACCTTTAATGATGCAAACAGAATTAATTTTGGCTGTACAGCAGCTCTAAAAGAAATCAATGTCATTGTTCAATTGAAGTCAGTTTAGTGTTGATTCAGCTACATTGTAAAGATCATCAATTATTAAATTAGTTAAATTAGGCTATAAAGCAGCTCTACAGAAAACAGTGATGTCATCATCCAACATCATCTAAGTTCTCAGTGCTAATAGGACGATTAATGTGACTTTATAGGCAGTTGCCATGGACACAGCTGAGGTGGGTCAGCTGAGCTCCAGCATGGTAGATGATGTGTTCTACATTGTGAAGAAATGTATCAGCAGAGCTCTCACCAGCAGCAGCTCTGACTGCGTGTGCGCAATGATCAATCATGCAACCAGCGTTCTGGAGACAGACTTCAGGTATGCACACAAATTTTGAATTTAAATTTGGAATTATTATGTGTACATTGTTACTGATGATGATAAAAATTGTAGTGGTGGTTGGAAAGTTTCCAGAGAATTTCTGGAAACCGCATTGTTACTGAATATCTAATCATTCACTATAACTTTTGCATCTCTTTCCTTGTGTACAGAGAGGTGTTAGTAAGTAAGCTGCGAGCTGGATATCCAGTCAGTGCTCTGCAGGACCTGCAGCGTGGGGTCAGCAGTGCCGTCAGTCTGATGCAGAGCAGTCTACAGCACGGCAAGATAACAAACCTCACACAAACGCTTGGGATTGAGAGCCAGGAACAGGCAAAGAGTGCCTACTTGGTCAGCAATAAGTCTGTTTTTCTATTTCACACACAGCTTTGTCCCTTTTCACTTGTTTTTCTGTATTTAGTTTTCTCACTAAACACACGTTTTCATGTAGTGTTTAAGCATAATAATGATTATTTTTTTCCTCAGGTGACTCTCAATAATGTGGAGGTGTGCAGTGAGAATATCAGCACCCTGAAAAAGAATCTAGAGGTCAGTGTGAATTTCTTTCATCAAAGATAATTTGATTTCTTCCAACCAACCACCAGAAACACGCATTCTGTCATTTGCTCATCCTCGTGCCATTCCAAACCAATAGGTCCGTCATTTCTTTCAAGTATCATGTCACTTGTTTCTTGTTTGGTCTTTTGTTTAGTTTGAGTTTCCTGTTACTGTTTTGAAGTCTTTTGTAGTTCTGCTCCAGTTTCCTGTTCCTCTCATTACTCCCTGATTATTTGCACCTGTGTCTATTACCCTTTGTGTATACAAGCCCTGGTGTTTCCTGTGTTTATTTTTAGGACTTTTTCTTCCATAGTTGCATGTCACTCTCAGTTACGTTCCTTATGTTCAGATGTTTTCTTGTTACTTTATCATTAAATCTGCATTTAGATCCTGCTCTTCTTCATCCCATGTTACACTATGGAACACAAAAAGACAAATTTTGAAAACTTTTCCATACAATTACAGTTAATGTGTATAGGTGCTTACAAGCCCTATAAACATATCATAAAAGCAGTCCAAATAAAATCACTATTGGTGTTGCATGAAAGAGAATTTCCCACAAGGTTTGAATGGCTTGAGGGAGAATACATTTTCAGAAATGTTTTTCATCCAATGGTAGAACTTAACCAGCTACACAATACCTTGCATGGTTTGCTATTTTTGTAAATGAGACATGCTGGTCAGAAACACTTCCCACTTTACTGATCGCATCCCTAGAACAGGATGTCAGACCACTCTTACTAGCTTGAGTTGTTGTTGTTATCATGTGAGTAAATGATATCCACTTTTATGCAAGAAAGGGATCAATAAGACTGGAAAAGTTTCAATGCTCTGGTTTGAACAATATTTAAACTATGTCTTTCTGCTTTATGCTGACATTTGATGTTGTTGTGAGCATTCTGAATTGCTTTCTCTTCCTGTCCATCTCAGAGTGATTGTGCCAAGTTGTTCAGTCAGGGGGCAGGCTCAGATCATGCGAAGGCTAAGATTGACAGCTGTCTTTCTGATTTGGTCACCACCTCCAGCAAATTCAAGGACCTCCTCCAGGTCAGTGAGAATCTGTTTATACACTACCATTCACAAGTTTAGGGTCAGTAAGATTTTTTTTTTTTAAATGTTTTTGAAAGTCACTTATGTTCAACAAGGCTGCATTTATTTTGATAAAAAGTACAGTAATAACGGTAATATTTTTAAATATTATTGCAATTAAAGGGTTAGTTCACCCAAAAATTAAAATTCTGTCATTAATTACAGGTTGTTCCACATCCGTTAGAACTTCGTTCATCTTTGGAACACAAATTAAGATATTTTCGATGAAATCTGAGATGTATATGACTCCTCCATAGACAGCAATTTAACCACCACTTTTAAGGCCCAGAAAGGTACTAAAGACACTGCAGTGGTTCAACCTTAAGCGACGAGAATACTTTTTATGCTCGTTGCTTCATAAAATTAAGGTTGAATCACTGCAGTCACTATTTTAATGATGTCTTAGTACCTTTCTGGGCCTTGAAAGTGGTTAAATTGCTGTCTCTGGGGGAGTCAGATACCTCTCGGATTTCATCAAAAATATCTTAATTTGTGTTCCAAAGATGAACGAAGGTCTTACAGGTTTGAAACGACACGAGGGTGAGTAATAAATAACAGAATTTTTGGGTGAACTAACTCTTTAAATATTTTTGTGGAAATTTATAGGATTTTTTTTTTTTTTTTTTTGATGATGATGATGATTTGAAAGGAGCAGCATTTATTTGGAGGAAATCTTTTGTACCATTATAAATGTCTTTACTGTCACTTTTGATCAATTTAATATATCCTTGCTGAATAAAAGATCTTAAAAAAAAAAAAAAAAGATCTTACTGACCACAAACTTTTGATTAATATACAAAATCTTGAATGTTTGTGCTTATTTTTCTTACTGGTTTGTGTATGTGCAGGAAGGGCTACAGGAGCTTAACAATACCTCTATTAGACCACAAGTAAAACCCTGGATCAGCAGCTTCCTGTCTGTCTCACACAATATTGAAGAGGTATGAGATAACATTTCCATTTCTACCACTACTGACAAAGAGGGATGTTTGCATTTGAGAGTTGACAATGATAGGATGGAAAATCGGTTATATTGCTCAATTTTATGAATTCAAGTTAATTCTTGCTTTGTGTTTCTTTTGTTGTTTTTAGGAAGAGTTCAGTGAGTATGAAGCCAATGATCCTTGGGTTCAGCAACTCATTGTCCAATTAGAGCAGCTCATGGCCGAGTTTAAGGTACATTGATTTTAATCCACTTTACACATGCACACACACACATATCCATTCTAAAAATGCCTCTCTGTAGGTGGGCCTGTCACCAGTCATCTACGATACTCTAACTAGCCTGATGACCAGTCTCATCGCCATGGAGATGGAGAAGACTGTGTTCAAATGCACCTTCAGCAGGGTGAGATGCAAACATGCCCTGCACAAATGAAAACAGCTACACATTTGTTTAAAAAACACAAACATCCTAACTGTTCTGTGCATTCTGGGTTGTAGCTTGGTGGATTACAGTTTGATAAGGAGCTGCGTGCTTTGGTTGCATACCTCTCCTCTGTCACCTCCTGGACCATCCGGGATAAGTTTGCCCGACTCACACAGATGGCAACTATTCTCAACTTAGAGAGGGTATGTGGCTTTTTGACTTGCATTTAAAAATGTTGCTCATTGAAATCTGGTCTATGACTGAAAGGACTGTTTCATTTGGAATTTTGTGGGGTTTTTTCTTGAGGTGTCCGAGATCCTGGATTATTGGGGACCCAACTCTGGGCCACTGACTTGGCGTCTGACCCCTGCTGAGGTTCGGCAGGTCTTGGCCCTAAGGGTGGATTTCCGCAGCGAGGACATTAAAAGATTAAGACTCTAACAAAAACACTTTAAATTGTTTTTCATGTATAGAATGTATGCTCTCTCTGAACATTTGTATACACACAAATGGTTTGTTTTTTAAACATATGTAATAAATGCATTACTTGCCAACATTGTGGATCAAATTGTCTTTCAGCTATTCTGAAGCTCACACTCAAACTTACAATTTTTTTGCTAAATATTTGAAAGGTTGGTTAAAGGGTTAGTACACCCCAAAATTAAATTGTCATTTATCATTCACCCTCATGTCGCTCCGAACCCATAAGAACACAAATGAAGATATTTGATGAAATTCAATCCTTTTTTTTGTTTTTAATCCCCCATAGACAGCAACGTAATTATCACATTTAAGGTCCAGAAAGGTAGTAAAGAGATTGTTAAAATAGCCAACACGACTACAGTGGTTCAAACTTAATGTTACAAAGCGATGAGAATACTTTGTGTCCAAAAACAAAACTAAAATAATGACTTCTTTATCAAATTCATATCTCCCGTCAGTCAGTCCCCTTATGCTGTTTACGTTGTATAGACAACGCAGCACTTCCGGGTTCTCTGTCAGAAAGCCGGCTCATTATTGGCCGGCTCCTGCATCAACATCACACGCATGCGTTATGCTGCTCACATGAAAAGTGCCGGCCAATAAAAAGCTGGCATTTTGACGTAGAAGCGCTGCATTGTCTATACAACGTAAACGGCATAGGAGACGAAATTGTTCAATAAAGTAATTATTTTTGTTTTGTTTTGGTGCACAGAAAGGTATACTCGTCGCTTCATAACATTAAGGTTAATCCACTGTAGTCATGTTGACTATTTTAATATTTGGACCTTGAATGTGGTAATTGCTTTTTATTGGTAGATAAAAAGAAATTTAAAAACACTCGGATTTCACCAAAAATAATTTGTGTTTAGAAGATGAACGAAGGTCTTGCGGGTTTGTGGGTGAGTAATTAATGACAGCAATTTTACTTCTGGCTTCGTTCACCCTTTAATTTAAGATGAGACTTCAAATAGAAAAGTAGAAGACTTTTTAGTGCACAATACAGCAATGTATCCATAACTTGTGTGGTAAATAATCCTACAAAAGAGATTCAGAACTTTTGTTGTTAAATGCCATTCCACAAAAAGAGTCCCACAAGTTATAGCTGAAAAGAAGTTTACTTCAACCCATTTTTTCTAACTGCATAAACCTGCATGTAAAGAATCAGTTCACCTGGATCAGAAGCTCTGAACTGATGCACTCGGATTTTAAAAAACAAAAACAAATAAGCACTTGTTTACACACTTATATGAAGGAGTCTCTGTGTGCATGTAACATGAAGTGTGGCAGTAGGCAGATCTCGAGTCTGCTGCCTTCAACACACAACACAAACGTGTATCATTAAATATAAAATGAGAAGGACCAGTCTGCTGAACTCATCTCAGTCCCCGTGTAGCGCTGTGCCTGACAGCTCGTGCATAACAGGCTGAACTCATGTATCTGCGCTCTAACACACACAGTCTATCTATAGCCTATATCTGAGTCCTGGAGTAAGTTTAAATGAGAACTACGATGAAACATAATTGTCGTCGCTTTGTCTTACAGAAGCACAGGTCGTCCTATGCGGTGTTTAGTCCATCGTTTCTGTGCGTTGTTTTGTCAGAGTTTTCTCTTAATGATGGTGTTGGCAGAGATCAGACGGTCCCGCTCCCGCAGCTCCTCCTGCAGCCGTGCCTCGTTGACTCGCAGCTGTCGGATGGTGTTCTTCATCTCCTTCATTTTAATCTCCATCAGCGCGATTATGTCCCGCTGCTCGTTCAGCTTCCGAAGCAGTTCCGCAGACGTTGTGCCGGTGGTGAGCGAGTACGAGTGATCCGCCCCGCACAGCGCGAGATCGGCCACGGGGCACGGCGTGCTGTCCCCCGATAGATCTCCACCTGAGCCCGAGACCACCGCTGTGAGGCAGGAGCCGTCCCCCGAAACGGTGAGGTCCACGGGCGCGATGTACTGGCCGTTCTGACCGATCTGCACCAGGGTGGCGTTTTCGGTGTCCCCCTCTTCCTCTACTGGCGCGGACTCGTTAGCCGTAGAAACGACGGAGCTGATGATGGGCACCACCGCTGACACCTTCCTGCTCCTTCCCCGTCTACTCTTCCTCTCGTTCACCCCGCGCAGAGGGAAAAGGGTCGGGACGCGAATGGTGTAGGTTTTCCTGCCGCCGGGAAAGTGGACGCTGCAGACCCGGTGGCCGGTGGTGGGCTGGAAAGTGCTGAAGCAGCCGCTCACCCCGGCCCGCGAAATGTTCTTCAGCCATATCTCTCGCTGAGTGGGATCCTTCGGAAAGGTGTAGAATCGCAGATCGCGGTCTCGGTGTGAGTTGTTGTAGCATCCGGGGACGCAGCAAGTAAAGCCGGGCATGATTTTGTAGAAGATGCACCAGTAATACTGCAGTCCCTAAGAAGTTTCCCTAATTTTGTTTTGTTTGGTTCCTTCGTGTGCTGTTATCCAGACCAGCGGCCTACAAGCGGAACTACACGTCCCACAATACTTACGACTTCCTGTTTTGGTTTCAAATGCTAGTCGATGGATTTGCGTCTGCGCAGATATAGGCGTTTGTTTGGATGGCTTCACAATTCAAAACCAGGAGTGTTGTAACAGCATTACAGCTTCTATAACTTGCACTTACCCAAACGAGACAGTTTTTAAATTATATTTATATGCTACAAAAGGAACTATTTTTTCCCCCTGTGAAAATCAATGTAAAGTACTACTGTTTTTAAAAGCATGGTACATTGTAGCACTAATTGAAAACGTTTTCATTTTTGTGTATCAATTTATTATAGTACCATTTATAGTTAATGAATTGGAAGCATTTTACTTCGAAACATAACAAACAAAAATACATAAAACATAGGTGTGTCCCAGTTTGCATACTTATGCACTATTCTATGATGTTTTTAAGTATAAATAGTGAAAGTAGTGTGTTCTCACTGAAAATTCACTTCAAATACCCCGATGATGCACTAATGTAATGCAATATGTAATATTTTTCTAGTAAAATATCCAAAAAACACTAGGCCAGTGTTATATATTTTGTTCACTTGAGTACTTACAATATCCCAGATGTTTCCAACTATTTGTAAATCCTGAGAAAATTGCAATTTTAACCAAGGATCGGGGACGTGTGAGGAGTCGCCTGTCAATTGAGTCATACCCGTGTTACCCTCGTTTTTGGTTTTATTTTTTAGAAACCATGGAAACACCAAAGATGCTTTAATATATGTTTTAATAGACAAGGGAACAACTGTTTTGATATATTTATAGACAGAAAACGAATTGTTGTTATAGCTCAACACGTTTAGTCTTATTGTTTAAGTCAATTTTCTTGATTTTTTGCGAGTACCATGCTTTACCCTGCCTCAGAGAAAAACACTACTTTGTGAAGTAGCTAACAGCATAATCAGGTCCAGCTTTATTTTTAGAAACAGTAATACAGCAGTTTCTCCATCATACAATACATTTTAAAATTAATTGCATGCCATTTATCAACGCAAGCCATCCAGCATTTAATATGATATTGTAAAATCGGTCTATCATACTGCAGTGTGTCTCAAACAAGAGTCTCAGAGCAGCCGTCGTGCGAACACACAGAATAACGTTATAACATCATTTTCAACACTCTCAAATGTATCTAATATGATAAACAGAGCTGTGCTACCTCATACTCATGACCGGAAAAGCGGAAGCGGAAAACATGAGATATTCTCCATTCATTTTAACCAATAAAAAGTCATTGAAACTATCAGTTTCTATGGTTATTTTATTAACAAATATCGAGAGCGCATCAATGTAATGCTTGAGCACAAATCTCTCAGCTCCTCTGGGTTCTTTGGGAAGCAAGATAATCTTTCCCTCACAACCAAAAACACACTTCTTTGGTGACATTGTTGATTTCGTAGTCTAAAAACAAAGTGACAAATCTTTCTCGAGCAAGGGGCGTGCTCTTGCTCTCTCGCTCTGTTCGACTTGATAAAAAGACCCGAAGTTCATGAGGATTTGGAAGAGTATTTTTGGCACAGAAATACTCCGTCATATGTCCAACTTATGTTTTGAAACTTTGGCCATGTTTAGCATGAGAATCCAACTCTTTAACAGTGTAAATAAGTCAGAATGCATGAAATAGCATTACACCCCCCATTTAATGACAAAATAACCTTATACAATTCAAGCACTACACGGATAAGTACATAGTGTATAAGTGTATAGTGCATCATTTGGGACGCAACTATAGACTAACAGCTTTAAAAACATAATGCCATCATCATGACATACTATTTTGTAACATTTACATCACTGACCAGTGTATGGTAATAACATAGCTTGCAATGAGACTGTCTAGTCTTATTAAATGAACAATTACAGTGAGTCTTCAATACAAACAAGTAGACCATATGTGATATTCAATTAAACCAAAGTTGTTGTCAGGGAAATTGCCTTTTAATGCATGAAATATATTATATAGTCATCATAGCCTATCACAGTAGCAGCGTGATCAAATGAGAATAGATATAAAATGTTATGATACATATCCTCTAATTTAGCCCTTCAAAATACATTACAAAATATTACATCATATAAATAGAGTCCAAAGCATCTACTCAAAGGTCAATCTAGGGTGCTTATCTTTATGATAAGCCCCAAACACTAAGTAAATTTGTGTTTGTACCTAAAATGAAGAGATTAGAGACTAGTACAATTTTTCTTTTCAACAAATGGTTATATAAATTAGTTTATTTAGAAAGACTTAATACAGTTTAAAACAGGCTAATTTGTGTAATTTTATAATGTCCTAGAAAGAGTACAAATATTATTTCGTTGGTTTCACAATTTTAAGGAACGAAACATATTTACAAGGGGAAATCATGTGGTAACGGTTGCATGTTTTTAATAATAGCTAAAATATATTTTTAGTACTAGAATATCAGTTCAATAGATGTTTTCATTAGATGTTTTCATTATATGCAGTCGAGAATGTCAATGGCTCCTGAATATGTTATATAATTGCTTATTAAACAATATTTAATTAAGTTTTACAACAAAAACGTGTTGTGCCTCGAGGCCAAAGGACTGAATTCATGGTTTGTGCAATGGGCGTGACAGAAAAAAACACGACGGTTTTGCGCATGAGCACATTATCGAACATCTTGCTTTGGAGATCAGCCCACACAGCAATGAGCAGCAGTACGCAGAGTAGCAGCATTGTAGATTTATACATGAAACAATGTACTGTGATTTCAAGACGGACGAAGAATGTCCCTTACGTTGAGAGGGTGGGAGGTGTGACGGGTTTGTCCTGTTTTTCCTCTTGCTGTTGAGATGACATGAGAGCTCACAGAACCGACTAGTGTTGATCAGAAAGGGAGGGAGGTGTCCACCATCCTCTGACCATCATCCTTCTCCACAGCACCGCCATCGCATCACAGGGCTTTGTGTTACGGTAAGTATGAAACTAATAACCGAGGCGCTGAACTGGCACGAGTACAAAACTCTGCGAGGAAGAATGTGTATTTGTGAATGTGTAGGGCTGGACCCCGGCTCGGCTAAGCTACAGCGTTATGTATCCCCAGTTTAATAGGCATGTTTTAGTTGGAAAAGTGTCAGGTTTGTTGGTTTATATTTATATATTTTATTTAAATGTATAATATAACACACCTAATGTTTTTTAGAGCTTTAAACTCAACAAGGATTAGCCTATCCGCCCGTCATCCGGGGATTAGCGCGAGGAAGTGATGCTAATATTAGTGTGCCTCTAAAATGGATCACAAAATTGATATTGTATACATTTTTTTCATTAAAAACATCGTAATTTGTCAAATTCACCCTTCCATATAAGTTCTTTAAGTGTATTCGTTGTGGTCGCACTGTTTGGCTCATGTAAACACTTTCTTGATGTATTTACTTAGAAATGTTTGCCAATAAAGATTTTCATTTAGTCCAACCAGGAACTACCTTGTTTAGACCACAGCTTGCTTCTCATTTGCCTTTGCTGGGCAGGTGCACAGCCATTGGGATGTAAATTAAATTGCAAGCCAGCTGGTAGATCAGCAACGCCCAAGGTTTGTGTCTGACAGCTGTCACTCGAGCCACTGATAACTTTAGGTTACTTACGTAACCCCGGTTCTCTGATAACATGAGTGAAGTATCTCACAAAGGGAACGCCTCTGGGCGTGACAGATCCTGGAAGCACCAATTACACCACGTCTGTCAGTTTGACAGACCAATCACGACAGTGATGTGGGAGTCCCTGCTCCCTAATATATACCGCTGCCGTTGGTCCCTACTTCATTCTTAGCATATCTCTTCTCCGTGCACTGCAAGGAGGGACGTGCGGTGAGATACTTCACTCATGTTATCAGAGAACCGGGGTTACGTAAGTAACCTAAAGTTCTCTTTCAAACATTCGCTCAGTATCTCACAAAGGGATATAGACCACTCCCGTATTGCAGATATGCTGTCTGAAGCAGGCATGTCAACCAACTCTGTGATGTAAGCTATGACATAACACAATACCCGTAACTATTCACCAATAGAACAGGGATATATGTGAACAAAAAGTTTATTTGATTTTGATGATAATTTTCCTCTAAAGAAAGGTTTTTTTTTTTTTTTTTTTTTTATACACTTAGGACGGAATGGGCCAGCGATGGCTCAGTGACATCCAGTCTATAAAATCGGACAAATGTGTGAGGCGATGCCCAACTTGCTGCTGCACAAATGTCCTGAACTGAAACGCCCTTAAACAATGCCCATGAGGTGGCCATACCTCTGGTAGAATGAGCCTTCAGCCCCTCCGGAGGACAGAGACCCATGCTATTATAACTTACTATAATAGCTTCCACTACCCAGTGGGACAGGCGCTGACGTGAAATAGGTTTACCCTTATGAGAATTAGCCCAAGAAACAAATAACTGATTACTGTTCCTTAGTGCTTTCGTTCTGTCCACATAGTGACGCAACGCACGGACAGGGCACAAGCAATGAAGCCGCCATCCTCTGGCGAGGAAAAAGGCTGCGGATGGAAAGCCAGTAAATCCACCTGTTTACAAGCGAGAGCTGACTCGCTCACCTTAGGTACAAACGCTGGATTAGTTTTCAGAGTTACTCTCGAGTAATCCGTAGCGAACTGCATACAGGAGTTATGAACCGATAAAGCTTGAAGTTCACTAACCCGTTTCGCGGTCGAAAGAGCCAGTAATAAAGCAGCCTTTAGCGAAAGGAGCTTTAATTCAATACTGTCTATAGGCTCAAAAGGGGGCTGAGATAGTGCATTAAGGACCACAGACAGATCCCACGGCGGAATCAGTGGCTTTGAAACCCTGTGCAAACGCCGCGCGCCTCTCATAAACCTGCAAACAAGCGGGTGTTGACCTATAGTATTTTTGTCAATCCCCACATGACACGCAGAAATTGCGGCGAGATAAACCTTAACGGTTGAAAAGGCTCTGTCCTTATCCAAAAGTTCCTGCAGAAAACATAACATATCCGCGACAGAACAGAGAAAAGGGACGATGTGTCTGCTAGCGCACCATTGCTCAAACACTCTCCACTTCCGATCATATACCGAGCGCGTTGAAGCTGCTCGTGCATTCTGAATAGTCTCAATCACCCTCACAGGCAAACCCGTAACACTCAAGTTTAACCTCTCACGGGCCAGGCCCAAAGTGCCACTTTGTTCGGGTCTGGGTGAAAAATCTCTCCGCGCGCTTGAGAGAGGAGGTCCCTGCGCAACGGGAGCGGCCAGGGCTGGCCGCATAGAAGCTGAATTATCTCCGTCAGCCACAACTTCCCTGGCCAATTTGGGGCAATTAGTATAACTGAGTGACCGCATTCCCTTACTCTTTGTAATGTTGGTATGATCAGACTCAGTGGAGGAAACGCGTAAAGTAGTGCGTTTGGCCATGGGTGTGCCAGAGCATCCACACCCATATGTGCACCGTCTCTCGCCAGAGAGAAGAATAGAGGGCAATGAGTGTTTTCGTGCGAGGCGAAGAGATCTACGGCAGCTCGGCCGAACCTCTCCCACAACTGGCTCACTACCTGAGGGTGGAGAGTCCATTCTCCATACAGCGGATTTCCTCTGGACAGGAGATCCGCTCCCACATTCATTATTCCCGGAACATGCGTTGCCCGTAGTGAATGAAAATGCTTCACGCCCCACACGATCAGTTTCTGTGCCAGACTGTGAAGCTGAGGGGAGCGTGTGCCACCCTGGCGATTTATGTATGCCACTGCCGTTGTGTTGTCTGATCTGATCAAAACGTGGTGGTTCTTTAGAAACTGCACAAAATGTTTCAATGCTAGAAACACCGTTAACAGTTCCAGGAAGTTTATGTGTGCGTTCTGTAGCGAGACAGGCCATTTCCTTTCAAGCTATTCTGCCCTCGCACACAGCACCCCAACCTGTGAGCGACGCATCCGTTGTGACCACCTTTCTCATAGAAACTGCTCCCAGCGGAGTCCCTGACTCGAGAAAAGCCCGATCTCTCCAGTGATGGAGAGCGCATGCAAAGTGATGTTACTATCACTTTGCGGTTTAGGTGGCGTTTTGGACACAAACGCTGTGCCGCTGTCCAGCGCTGGAAATCCCTCATTCGCAACAGTCCCAGAGGAATGATTGAAACTGTCGAGGCCATCAGACCCAGAAGACGTAAACACAGTCTGAATTGAACTTTGTTTCCTTTCTGAAAAAGGGACAAGCAGCCGCGAATTGACTTGATGCGCTCCTCCGACAGAAAAGCTTGATACAGGTCTGAGTTCAGTCTGAGACCCAGGTAAATTATCTCTTGTGTGGGCACTAAGCTGCTTTTCGTCTCGTTTATCCTGAAGCCTAGGCTCTCCAGGTGAGACACGAGCATTTTTGTCTCTCTCTCTGCCTGATGCCGCGACGGCGCGCAGAGCAGCAGATCGTCCAAATATGCTGACACTCTCAGACCCATCATCCTCAGCGGTGTGAGCGCCGCTTCCACACATTTTGTAAAAATTCTCGGTGCGAGAGACAGACCAACGGTACTGTCAAAAATTCGTACGCTGTGTCCCGATAGGCAAACCTGAGGAATTTTCTGTGTGCTGGATAGATGCTTATGTGAAAATATGCGTCCTTCAAATCGACTGATGTCAGCCAGTCTTTGGGACGAATAATTTTTGACAACACCTTTAAGGTCAACATTTTGAAATTGTATTTCCTGAGGTGTTTGTTGAGGTTCCGTAAATCCAGAATGGGACGGAGACCCCCTCCTTTTTTGGGAATGACGAAGTACCGTGAGTAAAAGCCGTGGTGGCTGTCCTCTGGCGGCACAACTCGAATTGCTCTTTTGTTTAATAAAGAGGTTATTTCTTCCTCTAAAATCTGAGCTGACTCCCCTTGTGCTGTTGACATTAACACACTGTTGAAAAGTGGAGGTTTTACAGCAAATTGCAGACGATAACCCCGGCTTATTGTGGAGAAAACCCAGGGGTGAACTGCGCATGCGCGCCATCTCTCTGCGTGAGCAGAGAGTGGACCGAGCGCGCTCACGTTCACTAGTGGCGCGGTGGCGCCATCTAGCGGCGGAGATGGGGACTGCAGTTCTGATCTGAACAATTTTGTTTTTGTGTGTGTTTTTCTTTTCAAACGTTGCTGTGCCCTCGGCCCACTGCCTGGATGCACAGGGAATGAGTTTATTATTTTCACACCAAACATGTTTTCGTGAGAACAGCCCTCTGCCCTCTGTTGAAACCCCGTGGGTGGAGGGAGGGGAAATTTTGTGTGGGGCACTGGGGGAACTGGTGCCAACTTCACAACTGAACTGGTCATTAGAGAACTTTTTCCTGTGAACGATTCCCAAGTCCAACGCCTTTTCTTGGCGGGAGGGGGAAAAATTGACCACTCTCTTTGAGGAAAAACAAAAACAGATACTCCGGGAGTGCTGTTGTTCATCCTTTTGTTCTGGATGCGATGACGTGTTAGGTCGCTCGCCGTTTCTTCCCTCCCTGAGGGTTTGCTGGCCGGTGTCTAGCTGCAGCTGCCGCAAAAGAAGGTTTTCCCCTCGGCTGAGCCGGTTTGGATTGTGGCTCAACCTGCTGAGGTTGAGGTGGTCTAGGGCCTCTGAAGGCTGAATGACCACTCCTGTGGGGAGCTTCAAAACCGGAGCGTGGTGGCTGAGAAGTACGAGCAGTGGGTCTGCGAGGAAGGCAAGTTTGGAACGCCTCACCTTCCTGTTTCCTCAGATCACACTTTTGACGCATTGCAGTGACCGATGCCCCGAAAAGGGCTTTGGGCTCAACTGGAGCGTCCAAGAAGTCCACCTTCTCTCTGTCTGACAGCCCTGACAGCCCCAGCCAGAGAGCCCGCTCACCCACCACGGCCAGGCCCATGCTGCGACCACAGCTCTGGACCGCGCCCCTGGAGGTTCTCAGGTTGAGATCTGCAATAACACAGATCTCTTCCCACAGGGCTGGGTTTGGTGTCCCAGCATCCATCTGTCTCCCCATCTCCTCCATAAGCTCTGCTTGATAAGCAGTGAGGAGAGAGGTGGCATTAAGAGCCCTCACTGCCAGTGCAGAAGAACGATAAATCTTCTGGAATACTGAGGCTGTTAAGCGTTCAGTGCGTCCTGGCAGAGAAGCTGAAGCAGAGGAAAAGGCTGCTCTGCGGTTGGGGTTAAGATGGTGAGCTACTGAAAGCTCAACATGAGGGGGATTTGACATCCCTAACTCCTCCATGTTATCAACATCCAGCCTCGAAAAACCTTTTACAGGAACCCTGTGTGAAAAGGGTTTATCCCAGAAACGTTTCATTTCTGAAACGCAGGCTGGGACCGCTGGAATGAGCTGCTTAACAGGTTGGGCACGTGACGGTAGTCTCTTGCCGTCATAGAGATCCTCTCCGTCCCCTGGCCTGTCTGCTGCGACGGCCACTCTATGGAGAGTTTTGCCGCCGCCCTCCGGCACATTTCGAGCAGGTCGAGCTCCGTCTGAGCTGGGGAGGGTGACCCTTCGCTTAACGCGCTGCCCGGCCGGGAGAGATTTGGCGGAGGATCGCGTCGTCGTCATCCTCCTCCCCGTCCTCCTCTAACAGACGAGCGATGGCTTCGGCTGTCCTCATCGTCTTCCTCCCTTACATTAGTAAAGGATCCGAAAATGGGAGGTAGGTCGGGAGAGACTTCATCCATAAATTCGCCCCAACTGCACGACGCAGGGGGCGGATTAGTTTCTTCCGCGGGCGGCGGAGAAAGGCAGGGGTCTCCTTTATTGGCGGCCGCGACGCGCACTCTTCTTCTAGCACCCTTGACGGGAAGAGAGAACAGTGTGGACAGCATTCGGGGTTCGCGAGGGCTGCCTGAGCGTGTCTCACCCCCAGGCATACGATGCATAAAGGATGAGGATCCTTGCCTGATATCATTGACCCGCACGCGCACGGGCGTGAGGCCTCCGATTTCGGTCCGCTGCTTGTAGAATTAGCAGTTGCCATACTAAAATAATAAATTCACCACGAATATCTAAGAGAATTCGCCGTAACGCGTTAATTTTCTTAGTATAACCGAAGCAAATAATCACTGCTACAGTGAAAAAGACCCGCTAGCAAAACAGCTGCGTTCGGCGACGTACCTTGACGGCTAGTCTCAGAACAGTTAAGCAACTATTAAGACAGGTCCTGCTGAAGGATAGCTTCCAATTTGATCTTCACGGGGAAGAGATCGAGAATGAAGTAGGGACCAACGGCAGCGGTATATATTAGGGAGCAGGGACTCCCACATCACTGTCGTGATTGGTCTGTCAAACTGACAGACGTGGTGTAATTGGTGCTTCCAGGATCTGTCACGCCCAGAGGCGTTCCCTTTGTGAGATACTGAGCGAATGTTTGAAAGAGAACAGTGGGTTCACACAGCTCCTTATCTCTATTGTCTATTGTTCATGATAGCCTGAAGTGGCCCTGAGGTTAATTTTAACTTTGAGCTTAGTGTCGACATGCTTGCTGCTCCATGCACTGTGTCTGGAGATTATTTTTCATCCCTGTGTAAATGTCAGTAGGTGAACTTTGATGTTTCTCTCTCTTTTCACAGGACGTGCATTTGTATTGGAAGAGATTTACAGTTGCAGTGTGGAATGAGACACCGACTGGCGTGTAGGTGTCTTCTGTTAGAATAATGTTGCCAGGAGTGGGTGTGTTTGGAACAGGGCAGACGGTACGTGCCCTGGTCCCGTTGCTCCAAAAGGAAGGCTTCCCTGTTCAGGCCGTCTGGGGCCGTACACAAGAGGAAGCAGAGTCACTAGCCAGCGAGTTGGACATTCCCTTTTCCACCAGCCAGACAGATGATGTGCTGCTACATCCGGAGGTCCATCTTGTCTGCATACTGACACCTCCTCCACACACACGGCAGATTGCGGTAAAAGCTCTAGGTGAGACTTATTCCCTTTTGCTTCTTATCTTGATTGTCCATGTCGTCTCAGGGGATTGGGTTGAGTTCCTTCCTGGACTCAACTAGAGTGTTTACTGCGCTACTGTTTACTTTGCAACTTGGCACAAGCCACATTGGGCCTTTTTCCTGCATGCTTGATCAAATTTTGCATACTCAGATTACAGTGAACCCCTCAGCACAGTTGAGATTATGTTGATAAAGCCCTTGCTTCAAGCAGAAACTTGTCAGGCATAGAACAGTTTCAGTTTTGATCATTATTGTATGCTCATTTTGCTCTCATTGTCTATAGGTATAGGTAAAAATGTGATCAGTGAGCAGGCAGCTACACTGACAGATGCCTGTAAGATGGTGACAGCGGCAAGATATTACCCACAGCTAATGAGTATCATGGGAAATTCCTTGCGCTTCTTGCCTGCATTTGTCCAGATGAAACGCCTTCTAGGAGAGGGTTATTGTGGGACCTTGCAGGTATGCAAAAAAAAAATCTTTCTGATAATATAATATATATATATATATATACACAGCTATGGAAAAAATTAAGAGATCACTCCAAGTTCAGAAATCTCTGTTAATCTTAATTTTTTCCATAGCTGTATATATATATATATTAGTAAGTCAGTAAGATTTTTTTAAGAAATTAATTTTAAAACTATAAGTTTATATTTATATAATTTATATTAATATAATGACTAGACATTTATATTGCCAATAAATGCTATTTTTTTTATTTTCTACTCACAGAATCCTGAAAAAGTTGTTTACACGAAAAGGTTAAGCTGCTGTTTTCAACATTGATAATAGTCAAAAATGTTTCTAGAGCATCAAATCAGCATATAAAAATTATTCCTGTTGAATCATGTGACACTAGAGACTGGAGTAAAAATATATTAAAACACAAAATGCAAAACACAAAACACATCATTTTAAATGGTTTAAATAAATTTTAAGTTGTAATAATATTTCATAATATTAATGTTTTTACTCTATTTTTGACCAAATAAGTGCAGCTTTGGTTAGCATAAGAGGCTTCTTTCAAAAACATTAAATATTACAAGTCTTAATATAAAATCAATAAATAATTTATATATTTTTTTGTTAGATTTAGTGATTTAAAAAAAATTATTTGTGCATTATAATAGTTTAGTTAAAGGTGCCCTAGAATTAAAAATTGAATTTATCTTGGCATAGTTAAAGCTGCAGTCCACAACTTTTTTGGGTTAAAAATGATCCAAAATCAACTTTTGAACAAGTACATAACCAGCCAGTGTTCAAAACTATCTAATTATCTTGTCTCGATTCACAACAGTAAGCTTGTAATAATGTTTTTTAATAAGAGCGACATGGCGGATTTCTGCGGGAAATTCGAGCAGGCAGCAGTTCCTCTGTGCGTCATTACGTCACGTCCGTAAAGAAAGGAAGGAGTCCCGTCGAGGCTAGTCAGTTACATCATGTGAGGATGCTGCCAGCAGCGGCACATTTATAGCCTTTTCTCACAGCAGCTGAAATAATTAAACTAATAATTTAGATGGTGGATTGTAATCCAGAAAGATCCAAATGACAATCATTAGTGACAGCTGGAGATTCACCCATAGCCAAAAAGCAAAGGACTTTGGGCTGTGGAGTGGATACAGAAATTGAAATCTACAGGTAAAGCTAATACACACTAAATACACACAGTCACGCAATGCTGATGTTGTTAACAATAACAATTTAAGAACAATATAACAGTAATAATCATTTTCACAGTTTGGCATGATCCGAGCTAAGCGATCGTTAGATTTAATCATCATTGGCAGCGTGATTTATTGTAGGCCTAATGCTTTTTTCCTCAGTTGGTCAGAACAAAAGTGGCAGACATGTTACTTACTTGTTCAGATTATATTTTCCAGTGAAAATTCTTATATTGGTCATACTTTCAAGACGTAGAATCTGTGATCCTGAAGTGCGGTATCCACACCGGTGCGGTGACTGACAGCAAGCATTAGATTCATCCACGCTGACGAGCTGTGCCGAGGCACAACGCACGTACAGATAACTTCCGCACAAAGACAAAGAGGAAAAATTGTGGACAGCAGCTTTAAATTACAAGAGTTCAGTACATGGAAATGACATACTGTGAGTCTCAAACTCCATTGTTTCCTCCTTCTTATATAAATCTCATTTGTTTAAAAGACCTCCGAAGAACAGGCGAATCTCAACATAACACCGACTGTTACGTAACAGTTGAGATCATTAATATGCACGCCCCCAATATTTGCATATGCCAGCTCATGTTCAAGGCATTAGACAAGGGCAGCCAGTATTAACGTCTGGATCTGTGCACAGCTGAATCATCAGACTAGGTAAGCAAGCAAGGACAACAGCGAAAAATGGCAGATGGAGCAATAATAACTGACATGATCATTGATATCATGATATTTTTAGTGATATTTGTAAATTGTCATTCTAAATGTTTCGTTAGCATGTTGCTAATGTACTGTTGAATGTGGTTAAAGTTACCATCGTTTCTTACTGTATTCATGGAGACAAGACTGTAATTATTTTCATTTTTAAACACTTGCAGTCTGTATAATTCATAAACACAACTTCATTCTTTATAAATCTCTCCAACAGTGTGTAATGTTAGCTTTAGCCACGGAGCACCATCAAACTCTTTCAGAATCAATTGTAAACATCCAAATAAATACCATACTTACGCGATTAGACAGGCTGCATGATGAACACTTTGTAAAGAACAATTTTGAGGGTTATATTAGCTGTGTGAACTTTGTTTATGCAGTTAAAGGCAAGCGCGAGCTCCGGGGGCGGGGAGCGTGAGCATTTAAAGGGGCCGCAGCCTAAATCGGCTCATATTTAATGATGCCCCAAAATAGGCAGTTAAAAAAATTAATTAAAAAAAATCTATGGGGTATTTTGAGCTGAAACTTCAGACACATTCAGGGGACACCTTAGACTTGTATTACATTTTTTAAAAAGACGTTCTACGGCTCCTTTAGTTATAGGCACACTATGTAATTTTTCGCCACTAGAGTTCTTTTATTCAAAACAAAGGCATAGCTTAATGACACCTTGATTTTGCGGAATCATGGGATGTGTTGTCTTCATGTCTACAGCCGGTGAAAAAAATCAGGGCGCACTCAGGCAAAAATCATGTTCATGGATTTTTTTCAAATAGCTTACATATTGTGCCTTTTAAAATTTGTAAGCCATTCTTAAATTGTCAAACATATTGACATCTTCACTTTGTAAATATTGTTAAGGCATATGTTACATTATTTAACTCAGACTGGTTAAAATAATAAACTCATTCACTTTTTTTTCTCTCTTTTTCAAGGTATGCGAAGCACGTGTTTACGGAGGCTCACTGCTCAGCCAATCATATGGCTGGGCGTGGGAGGAGCTTATGGGGGGAGGTGGCCTGCATACAGTGGGCTCCTGCATCATTGACCTCCTGAGCCACCTCACGGGACGTCGGGCTATGCGAGTGCATGGAATGCTCCGGACTTTCGTACGTCAAGGTGGCCCAGCGGGAGGGATTCGTTCTGTAACCGCAGATGACTATGCTTGCTTTCAGCTGCTGATGAGCGGAGGTGTGGTCTGCAGCGTTACATTAAACTTCAATCTACCTGGCACAGATGTGCATGAGATCATGCTCGTGGGGTCATCAGGACGACTCATTGCTCGAGGAACAGAGCTGTATGGCCAACGGACCAACATGCAAATAGAGGAGCTTCTTTTGACTGATGGTGGAGAAGGTGTAGGGCCATCTGTCAGGGGACTGAACGGCATGGTGACTCAGCTCAGACTCTCTTTTCAGGCACAAGAGGACAGGCGCTCTTGGGTGCGGCATCCTGTTTCCATGGCAGCCTCCTTCGAGGATGGGCTGTATGTACAGACAGTTGTGGATGCTATCAAACGATCGAATCGCACTGGAGAGTGGGAGTCAGTGGAGGTCAAGATACAGGATGTTGACCCAAACCACAACCACAGGACCCTGCCAAACTAACACTACACACACTGTTACATTCTATATCTCAAGACCAAGCCTTTTTACATCATTCACTTTCTTTTATAATCAGATATCCATGCTTTCATTTTAAACATAAAGTACCTGAAACTGAATGCTAAATTAAACTGAAAGTTCATGCGTACTTACTAAAAGTTTTAAGTTATCAGGGGAGTTGGGTCTCAAAACACTGGATGGAGATGCATCACTGGTTAGGAATTGTGGTTTCAGGGTTGTTTTGTTGCCTACTGTAACACAAAAAAGATGTGCAAAGTTTATCTGTGAAAACTTAGTGCTTTCCTTCTTTTTATGTGATCAGTTTGAATTTTTAGTCACTGGGTTTAAGTGTGAGCCCCTCAAGTTTTTATATTGTATATGAGTAGTGAATATAAGCTTGTGCTCTGCTGAGGATTTTTTCTGTATATGTGCGCATGAGAGAGAGCTTTATGGCACTGAGAAACGTACTATGCTGGACACTAGATATCATTTACTGTAATAAACCTGTTGTGACTTATATCCTGATGTCCAATGCATTGGACATGTTAATGGTTTTACTAAGCTGCACAAAGTTTTTTAAATTATATTTTCATTGCTGAATTTGCGTCTGCACTGTTTAAGTGTGAGTGATGGGTTTGTGTGTGGATGGTGTTTTTATTCATTGTTATAAGTTTAATAATAAATATTAATTTAATTAAATATTCTTACTTCTGGTTTTACATAAATACCTGTTGAATAACAACAAATATTTACCTTATTTAGTTCTTTTTAAATGTGGCTTTAACACGAATACCTACTGGTATTCTAGAGGGGGCGCTAGAGGCTCGAGTCTAGATGGTAACCCTCGTCTGAACTTCTCGCGCGATTTACATACTTATTTGATCCCTACATCAGTGATGGACAGAAAAAAATTAAACTTTGCAAAATGTAAAGAATCGCAAGCAGAGGATTCTCAAGCTATGTAAAGCTTTGTCAGTTGCTTTTTTTTATTCAGATGTACTACTAATGTAAAGTTTTGTCATTACATGTGTTGGACTTTAAGATTTAATAAATATTAAAAGAAAAATCTTTTTTTTTTTTTTTTTTTACACCAACAACACGGTCTTTTATTTATAATAAACTCTGTATTTATTAATGTGTAGTACTATTTTCATTATAAACAGTTCAATCACTGACAATTTGGTATTTATCAACTTTATTATTGTTACAATCAAAACAACAAAGTAGTAACAAAGCCACAAAGACAGTAACGTTTGAAAACAGACACAGGAAAACGGATCAAAGGGGTGTACACACAAGAACTACTATTTTATATATTTTGTCTTATATAGGCCTATATATTTATTTCCATCAAAACATCCATGTAACAATTAAAAACAAAACAAAATGGTTCACATAATACTCTAACAAATTCCATAACATCAGTAAAAAAAAAAAAAAGAACATTAAGTAATATATATGCTAACATTAAGGATAACATTCATAACAAAGACATAAGGAAAAAGATATTCACATTATTTTTTGTCTTTTTGTTATCAATGCAAAAAATACAGATGACATATTTATAATATACAACTTTATACAATGCACAAAATGTATCACCAATATGTTTAGTGTCATCAGAATACAGAGGAGATATTCTTGATTCTGACACAAATCATTTTTGCTCAGTGACCAAAGCGCATGCGCGAGAATTTCACGCAAAGAAGGTTACCATCTAGAATAAGGCAATCAGTCAGTCAGTATTCAAAGTCGACTCGTTCGAAAATGGCGGCACGAAAGCGAAGTATAGTCTGGTCATTTTTCCAAGCTGAGGATGACAGAAGAGTATTGTGTCTTCTCTGTATGAAGACGGTTTTGTATTTTGGTCACACAACAAACATGCTTCGCCATTTACGAACGAAACACCCGTCAGATTTTTCCTCGTTGGACAAAAGGAAGCCCGCGACAGATGCGGTATCCAAGCGCAACGACACTGGTTGCGTGGAAGGTATGAAAAGTTAAATTATTGTCTCGCAATGTTTACCATCACGTATACTGTCATTGTTACTCTGATAAGTCTATGACACAACTGGCTGGTTTTGGAGCTCAGAATCGAAACCTTATGTATTTTCTTTGGTTTGTGTTGATTTCTCTTCCATTTGGCCTACTCTGCACGTGCTTATAGCTTTCCACATGTAAGTCCAGGAGCCAATATAAAGGCGCTTTATCGTTCAAAACTGTGCTCGTTGTGATTGTGTGATTCAGTATCGACTCCGCAGTAAGAACGGGTTCGTTTTACAGAGTCTTGTGTCAAAGTGACGAGAGTTTCGCTTAGGCCATGGTTTTGGGTGGATGTCGCAACGACGCCATGTTGTTTTTTCAAACAATTGTCTATTACGTCGCTCAATGATAGAAGGCTAATTTAGCATATTTTATATGATCTTAAACGAATTTCCCCGACGGGAATCGATTCGATTCGACTCGTTCAGTCAAACGAATGAATCTTTTGAATCGTGTCGCTGATTTGGATCGGCAATATACGGTGCTTTGACAGAAAGAGCCACCCCGCCCCCTCCCGTCCAAAATAAACGGGACAGAAAACCTTTAACGGCAACGACCCCGTTCTGTGTGAAATATTAAGCCATATCATATCCGAATTGTCAGTGATTAATACATTCTACACAAGGTATGTCATTTTCTGAAATCTGAATTATTGAACAGTATTTGACCCGAAATCGTCACGTGATGTACCATCTGCTACATCCCCGGATGGGCGCGACTTTTTAAAAAACAAAAATTCTGGCCATTTGTATATTATATTATACAAATGAGTGTGTATATATATATATATATATATATATATTTGGTTATTTGTGTGTGTGTGTGTGTATATATATATATATATATATATATATATATATATATATATATATATATATATATATATATATATAAATATAAAAAATACACCCTGCCCTCCAAAAGTTTGTTGTGGTTTTGGACAATATCAGCATAAATCCTTATTTTTGGTGCAAATACATTACAGTAACTTGACATTATCATTGAAGACCGGCAATAATAATTTTCATTTTGATTACATAATAATGGCAATATATACATGACAAAGTCAGACATGCCTCTTTGCCAGCTGTGATGCCTGGTTACTGGTTTAAACTTGGCCTTGGTTTGTACAAGATTTTTGGGTCAGCACACCTTAATAGATTAAACAATTGATTACCAATTAAGTTTAGAATACAATGAACCAATTAGAACCCAGTTTAGGTCAGATAGCTGCTAATGGTGGATATTTTGATGAATCGAAAATTTAAGTTTTTTTCTATGTATAAACTGTTTATATAATAAAATATGTTTTTGTAGTTTGTGTTGTCCCTTATCAGTGCAAAATTATCACAAATTAAAAAGGATTCATGCCAATACTGTCCAAAACCCCACTTTTCTAGGGCGTTTCCAAACTTTTGGAGGGCAGTGTATATACAAAAATACATAGTAATAGTAAAGTTTCTATATAGGATAGAAACTGCTATGACGTACAACACCTGTTCATGTTTGTGATCAGCTTCCATGTTGAATACCGTTCTGTTCTGTCATCTATCCACTTCATGAACTTGAATTTGTAGAAATTATCTGGCAATAGAGTGCAACAGTGCAAGTTATTTTTAAAAGTAGGATCAGACAAAAGGACAAAGACTGTGTTTTTCACGGATTTAATGAGAGAAAGAACTACAATCTCATGAAGCATCTTGAATGATATCTGTCTTTGTAGGTTTAAAAATTCTCATTAAAAATCAATTCACTTATAGAAAAAAATAGAATGGGATTTTTACTTCTGGAACCCAACCTTTGCACTATAGTGAATTGTTAATTTTGTTGCACAGCAGCGTGAAATAACCAATGCAACTACTTTTTTCCTCCTTTTTTTTTTTTTTTTGGGTGCCAAGTTACAGTGTTAATGGACGAGCAACAGGTAGAGGTGGAGTCTGTGGGAGAAGATGGAGAAATGGATGGTGCCATCAAAGGGATCCTTCGTGCTGCAGCTGGAGAGGGGACAGCTGAAGCAGAGGTGGCTGATGAGGAAGGCGAGGGGCCTGTTGAAGAAGGGGATGGGAAAGAAATACAAGAGGATGAAGTCCCAGGTAATACTCGCAAGTGGAGCTCCGTGTGGGTGCACTATCGGAAGCTTGGCCAGGAGCCACGAGCCCTGTGCTTGCTCTGCATGGAGAAGATCCAGCACCGGAGTAGCACAAGTAACCTTATCAGACATCTACAGCATAAGCATCCCAATGAGTTTGCACAACTTGAGGATCACCCACAAAAGCGGGCTAACAAGCGCAAATCTGAAGATCCGAGCCGGCTCGCTTCCTCTCCCACATTAGCAAGCGGGACCCCGACCAGATCGCAAATTGTGTCACCGAAGCGTGACGTCCGTTCACCCTGCAGTACCAGCCTAGACAGATACTCAGGTATAGTTTGCTTTTAACTCTCCTCATCAATGTACATATTTGCATTTTGTGTGAAAAGGATGTTGTGTTAGCGTTATTATAGTTAACTAGATCTAAAACCATAATTGACATTAACTGAAATAAAATAAGATATACAAAAACCTTAAACTTATTTTGTTTCAGCTAGTTGCCAAGGCAATATCTCACTTTCATTTAGTGTAACTTAAAAGTATAGTTCACACAAAACTTAAAATTATCCCATGATCCCATGATGATGCCATCCTAGATGTATATGATTTTCTTCTTTCAGACGAATTTTAAAAAATGAAAAAATATCCTTAGTCCTCCAAGGTTTATAATGGTTGTGAATGGGGTGCTGCATTTTGAAGTAAAAAGTAATGCATCCATCCATAAAAAAAGTAATCCATACGACTCCAGTGGGTTAATTAAAGGCTTTCTGAAGAGAAGTGATGTGTTTATGTAAGAAAAACATTCATATTTAAAACTATATAAATTCAAAAAACTAGCTTCCGGCGGACGACCGAATGCTGAATGCGCAAGTCGATTTGCGACGAAAGAGTAT
This sequence comes from Chanodichthys erythropterus, assembly GCF_024489055.1. Taxonomy (NCBI): domain Eukaryota; kingdom Metazoa; phylum Chordata; class Actinopteri; order Cypriniformes; family Xenocyprididae; genus Chanodichthys; species Chanodichthys erythropterus. The sequence continues at coordinate 35,160,844 of NC_090231.1, read as the reverse complement.
CCTTTGACCTGATGCACAACATAATGACAGAGGCGCAGAGGATAGAGCAAAACAAATCACCTGTCATGGATTATAAGTCTAAAATTATAATTTTTAAAGGGGGTGATGAACTGAGAAATCAAATTTTCCTTGAGATTTTGACATATAAGAGGTTATCATACTTTAAGAATATCCTGTAAGTTTTAGAGCTAAAAACTTCCTTGTTAGTCCAATAAAAGCTTTAATTGACACCAGACCCAGCAAACGACAGGATTTACAAAGTGGGGATCTGTGACATCAAAGGGCAGCAAGCACCGCCTCTGCAGAAGAAGATAAACGCCTACTTCATCACTGGCTGTTTAGCCCCGCCCACCGATTCGCGCATGACATGCAATAGAATAGGTAGCCTAAGTAACATAGGCCTACGTGGTGCTAAACCGGTTCGAGCTACCAAGCAATAAACATGCCGTTGAGGATTACAAAATATTGTGCAGTGCTTGGACTCGATAGTAATGCAACATGTAAGTAACTGTGTTAAATCTAATGCCTGATCTGATATATAATGATTCATGTACAGTCAGATGTTGTTTGTCTGTGTTTGTCAGTAAATCAAAACTGTGACTAAATGCTCAACTTGCGTTGTTTCTCTTAGTAGGATGGAAGTAATCTGTTATTTAACGGTGATTAAATTATATAAAGAAAGCGATCAAAGAAAGCTCCCTTTGCAATCGTTGGAGCAGCACGTGCTGAAGCTGTCAATCAAACAGCGCGAGTTTACCAGTGACTGACGTGCAAAACTCACGTTTTATTCAACGAATCTTTTAGTTATATCGCGTTTGCACTGTTAGTGAAGCTGAAAGCATTGTTGGTGTACAGAAATTGAGTTGCAATGACGAGATCACTGCTTTCATGCACTCAACAACATGTCTGTGATCGGCTACAGTTTTCATCTCTGCAACCTTTCATGCCATAGATCTAAATGTAATGCAACCCTTTTCACGATTAGTTAACCTTGAGAGCTGTAATAGTAAAAACGTGCTAAAGGAGAGAGTAATGCTTGGCTATTTCAAATGGAAAGATGTTAGTCAACCACAGTAGTGGGCGTTTACACTGAAGTCTCACAGCAGACACGCCCCTTAAAACAGAGCGTTCAAATCAGAGGCTAAAATCAGGGTAGGAAAAATGCCTTTCATCTATAAATTATGACAATTTTGAATGTAAAAAGCCTGCTAACATTATAAGTGATACCCAAGAAACATTATAAAACAATAAATCAATGCAGATCATAACCCCTTTAAAGAGAAATATCGGAGATTTCGATGTAAGAGAAGAGGAGCTTAAGTTTGTTGCAGAGCCCTATTTGTTTGAACCATGAGAGGCGTCTAAGCTTACAATACATCCTACATCCTGCGTCATACATCGCGTCACAGGATTATCAATCACTGCCATTATAAACCTTGGAGTACTAAGGATATTTTTAAATATATCTCCGATTGTGTTCATCTGAAAGAAGATAGTCATATACACCTAGGATGGCTTGAGGGTGAGTAAATCATGGGATAATTTTCATTTTAGGGGAACTATCCCTTTAGTGTACTATAGTATACTATATAATATAAAATGACAAAAACACAGCAAAAATATCACAATTGATTTTTTTTTTTTTTCTTTGTTTTCTTAGGTGCTAAGTGGTCTGAGGGTGTGCGTATATTGGAAAGGGAGCGGGAGCTGACAGAGGCGTTGAGGCGTGTCCAGCAGGAAGAGGGGCGGAGCATACAGCTGCAGAAAGAGTTACTGCAGCAGTTCCGTGAAATGGATGCTGAACGCCGAGTGCTTCAAAACCAGAAATGTGAACAAGAGCAGGAGCACGCAAGGTTGCGGAAGGAAAAAGAAGACCTCCAGAAGGAGAAGAATGAACTCCAGAGGGAAAAAGAGGAGATGCAGAAGGAGAGAGAGGAGTTTCAGAAAGAGAAAGAAGAGCTGGAGAAGCAGAAACAAGAACTGGACTCCTGGAAAAATTCTCATGCACAAGGACAGACTGCTGGATTTTACAATTGTTGATATACTTAAGTATGTCTGTTTCACAAGGAAACAAGGATTTCCTTTTTATGGAAATAGTTATTTCTTTACCCTTTTTATTTTTACAAGATTGCTTTGGATTGGGGGAATGGGGTTGTGGGAGTGGGGGAAATGACAGGGATGTTGTATTTTCTTTAGCTAAATGAAAGTTTACCTTAACCCTCCAGGATTTCCAACACGTACATGCATGCAAATTATAGATTTCCTGCCGTTAAAATAGAGAGTCGTAATGAGAAGGCCTTTCATGTCAGATAACTAGAAAATCAGTTTTCATTAGATATACTCACATGCTGTATATATACATGTATATATGAGTGTTAACACAAAAAAAAGTTCATGTTCGTTCCAAAATTGACCAGTGTGTGAATGTATTCAAGTGTTTTTGTACATTTCTGCACTGGGAATAAAAAAAAAAGCGATCAGCAAATTTCCTTCCTCAGTCATTTGGGCCGTATTTTCGTTATTCCTGCCCTGGAGTTGATAAAACAGCGACATAATGGCATACGTTTATTTTATAACTTTAGTTGAACAGACTTTTGCTTAATGTGAGGGCTGAGAATATGGTGCAGTATTATGTGAAGAGCAATTTAAAACAATTTATGTTTTTAGACACATTTACATACTGTTGTCTCTCCAACATTGTTTTGTATATTTGACACATTTTTTGAGAAAAAAATGTGAACCTTGAAAACTGTTATAATTTTTATCTCTCAAAACTTTAAAAAAACATACTGGTTTGCTTGCATGACAACAAAGGATTAGTGTTAGTGTTAAGATATGAAAACGAAAATTCTGTCATTTTATTACCCTCATGACCTTTTCCTCTGTGATTTTATTTATTTTTGTCCATACAATGGAAGACAGTGGTCATCAAAACTGTTTGATTACCAATATTTTTCAAAATATAATTTGTGTTCGGCAGAAGTCAGTATTACAGGTTTGTATGAGCAATATGAAGGTGAGTAAACGACTATTTTCATTGTAGTCAAAACATTAATGTAGGAAATTATTACTGTTTTGTAATTTTAGTCTTTGGCTCATTTTCAGCAGTTAATAATATCAGAAAAGGGCACGAGCAATTTTAATATATTGCTCGCCGTTCATATTAAAAAGAAAATGTGAAAATCATGAATTCTGGTCCGTGTCTGTTGCCGTAATACGTCAGCTGCAAACAATCACGTGGTTTGTGTCAGTTACGACGTTTTGGTTACAACAGTGCGAAAGATGTTTGTTGAAGACTGATTCGCCAGTCAACATTTGGAAATATCGTTGGAAGAGCTTCCCTTGTGTCAGTGACTGCCAGCACATTTAGCCGAGTGCCGTATTCCCACCCAACGCGCCTAATTCGCCGTCATAATGCTGAATTTCTGTCCTGAGTGTGGTTCAAAGTTACAGATTGGGTTCAAATTCTGTCCTTCATGTGGTGGAAGACTCCCAGAAGACTCGACAGAAGCTGTAACTTCACAGCTATCCGAGCTTCATCCATGCTCTGTGCTTTCATCTGTGAGCGCCATGGAAGGTAAATATGGGTTTTAGTTAAACCTTATTTTAATCACATTTGTCCGAAATGTGTCAGAAAGGGCTTCAATTTGCTGATCAAAGAGGCAAAACAAGCTGACTGAATATAAAAAAGCAGAAAACACATGCTCATGCCATGCAGTACTTGGGTAAAGTTGGTTTTATATTCGCACATTCGGACTTCTGATAAATTCAGACTTTCCAATAAATGTCCAATAAATTTGCGAATTTTAAGCAGCGAAATGATTTTGACAACGATTGTCAACTTACATTTTTCACAGTCGATCAAAATAGGCAAGTATTGTTTTAATGGCATATTTACTTGTGAATGTCCAATGTATTGTAGTTAATAAGGCTATTGAAAATGAATGTGCGAATATAAAACCCACTTTACCCAAGTCCATGAAGTAACGCAGTGAACATCTTCAATGGATTCATGTCTTCATCATTACTTTAATACGCAAGTACATACATGACTGTTTCGTGGACCAAGTGCTTGCTGGATTCATATCTACAATTAAAAAATAATTTATTCATGTGACATCATGGTCCACATTTCCTTATTAACCCATTTGCAATTGAGTTGAACACTGTTAATCTAGTTGTCTAGTAGTAATAGTTTCAAAAGGGGGTTTGATGTAACATCAAAGTCATGTGTGTGTCATATCTATGCAGTACATCTTTATGATAGAGGTTAATCAGACATAAACCAGATATCTTTATTTTGGGGGAAAGCAATGATTCCCACAAAGTGAATATATTTTAGCTTAGTTTATTTTTTTGTGTTTATAAATGCTATGATGGTCTCTCTTTTACTAGCAGACGTGTTTAATACACTAAAAAGTTTGGGGTCAGTAAGGATTTTCTGTTGTTGAAATACTTTTATTCAGCAAGGATGCATTAAATTGATCAAAAGTGGGATTGAAGATATATTTATAATATGACAAAAGATTTATAGTTCAAATAAATGTTTTGAACTTTCTATTAATCAAAGAATCCTGAAAAAAATGATCAGTTTCCACTATATTATTAAGCTGCACAACTGTTTTAAGCATTGATAATAATAAGAAGAAATGTTACTTGAGCACCATATCAGAATGATTTCTGAAGGATCATGTGACACTGAAGACTGGAGTAATGATGCTGAAATTCAGCTTTTTTTCCACACAAGTAAAATAGATTTTAAATATATTAAAATAGAAAAGTTATTTTTAATTGTTGTAATATTTCAAAATATTAATGTTTTTATTGTGTTTTTGGTCAAATAAATGCAGCCTTGATGGGCATAATAGACTTTCAACAGTGTTAAAAAAAAATCCCAAACTTTTGAATGGTAGTGTATGCATAATACATGTAAGTCTATGTATATGCCATTTGACTGAGCCTCCTTTTTGACCCCTATTGCACCCCTATGAATACCAGCAATGCAAAAATCTTTTTTTTTTAGTAGATTCTGCTGGAGACTCCTCAAAATCAGCACTGATTCGCCCACCTTTGCGTTCGACACGGCGAAAGACCTTGAGTAGCACAGCCACGGACTGTGTTGGTGAGTCTGAGGGTGTTGAGTGTTTCTTTAGTAGAGCTTTGTAGACTTCTAGAATTTGTGTGAAAGATGACTGCTTTATTTCAGATCAGAAGTCTCTGCCATCTACTCGAAAGCGAAAGACACCCCCCCTGGTGAAAGAGGAGGAAGAAGTGTCAAAGAAAACATTGTCTATAATAACTCAAACCCCAGGTAGACACACTGTACTGTAAATCGCTAGACATTAACCTTTAAAATAGCATTTTTTATTATAGCCAAAAGTAATAAGAGCAGATGTTGCTGTTATTTCACAGAATAAATATCACAAATGGTGCGTTATTATTCCTTGTATAGAAGTTTTCTGCTAAATGCATGTCAATAGTGTTATAACACTGAATGCTGCATGATTTTGTGTGAAAGACTTTTGCATTATCCCAGATAAGAAGTCTTTGAAATCTCCTGGAAAGGGAAAGGCATCCCCCCAGATTAAAGAACAAGAGGCGGCGAAGCAATCTTGTTCGTTTACACTTCAAACTCCAGGTGAGATGCCGTGTACTGGGAAACTCTGGATGTAGTCTTTAAATTTAGATTTGGTATCTTCTTATAGCTTATGTAATTATAGCAGTAAATTGCAAATATGACACGCTCTTATAAATAAACACAAAATTAAGATATTTTTATTAGTGTGCCCTGAAGTATTTTGTGTGCTGCAATATTTCAGATAAGACGCATTCGATGTCACCTCGAAAACTTAAGGCTTCCCCCCAGGTTAAAAATGAGGAGGCAAAGCAAACATCTTCATTTACTCAAAGCCCATGTAAGATACACTATATAGAGGACAAACTGCTCAATTTATATAGAAAGATAATACATGATATCTAAAAGTGATTACATCACATTTCTTTATTGTGTTTCATACTAAATGGCATCATGTTGTTGTTGTTATGTGGGTTTTTAGCTAAATGCAAAGGCAGGAAGAGGGTGTGCACCGTGGAGCCTGTCCAGGAGGGTCTGGTGGTTTGTGACCAGTCAAGCAAAAAGTGGAAGCTGGTTGAACTTCTGTGGCAAACAGAATTGGATCTGACATATGCAGGTAAGATATTTGACTATCAAACCTTATAGTCCACATTAATGGCATGTGGGTGAATGTATCCATCTATGCTTCTTAATTTTTCCTCAGATGGTTAAGACAAAGATAACAGCAATGCAATAGATGTGGCTTATCAATATAAATATTGTCTGTTTAATCTAGTGTGCCAGGCAAATCAGCATGCAGACCCAAATGAATGCCAGTACATGTTGAGATTGGTGAGTGTTGTGTGTTCACAAAATGTAGCCTGTCTGTGTGCGTGTGTTTGTGAGGAAGGTCCTGATAACGTTGGGTTCTCTTTCTCAGGGTGCTAAAGAAGGACACCTGTTCAATGAGCAGAACTTCCATCTGAGAGCAGCCAAACCTGATGCAGGTCAGTCATTTTAGCACTTGCAATGTATATATAAAAAACCTGATTATTGCAGCTGGGCTTATAAATACTTCTTTTTCTAACTTCTTTTTCTTTCTTTCAAAAGTGGAGAAATGGATGAAAATGCACAAATTGGACTTCCTTGGGATTCCATCATGTGTAGGATTTGGTCTCCATGAATCATATAGGTATGTGGATTTGTATTTATCTGTTCAGAAACCTTTATAGAATATTATACTACTCTACCAATCAAATATTTGGGTGTTTTGAAAGAAATTCATACTAGTATTAATCAAGGATGCATTAAATTGAACCTTTTATTCATCAAAGAATTCTGAAAATACATCACGGGTTCCACAAAAATAAGCAGCACAACCATTTTTAACATTGATAATAATAAGAAATCTTTCTTGAACACTAAATAAGCATATTATTAGAATGATTTCTGAAGGATCATGTGACATTGAAGAATTAGTTACATTTTAAAATATATTCAAATTAGTGTTGTCAAAAGTACCGACTTTGATTCCAAGTCAGTACTGAAGTTTTAAAAAAGTGACGCTTTGAGCGCTGTTGAGCGGATTTGTAAACACTACTAAATACTGAGCAAAGGGTCTGAATACTTAGGACCATGTGATAGTTCAGTTTTTCTTTTTTAATAAATCTGCAAAAATGTCAACAATTGTGTTTTTCTGTGTGTACATTGAGGAAAGAAAATGAACTTAAATGATTTTAGCAAATGGCTGCAATATAACAAAGAGTGAAAAATTTAAGGGGGTCTGAATACTTTCCGTACCCACTGTATATAATCACAGATGTCAATACTTAGTGTTACAGCCGGCTCTTAGGCTGCAACAAACAGGAGACCAGATGCGCCAATTCTTTGCAGAAACATTTATTTTAACACAAGAAAGACATAAATATAACATTTAAGAAACGCTTTAAGGGTGGGCAGGACACTCAGTGTAACGCAGACCATCAAGCACCGTGCTGAACCAGACAATCATTCAAACAAAGCTCCCACACGAACGGTCTTTAACTCTGCATCCAACAAGTGTCAGGTGTGTCGGCCACGCCCCCTTCAGACGGCACCTAAGAATCACACACAACCAAACAGACGTACAGGGTAGACTGGGACATCACAATAGTGAGAAAAGCCTCCAAGTGGAGATAATTCAAGACATTACATCGTGGCATTACATTACAAAAATGGTTTAGAATTTAGAATGGTCTTTTATTTCCATATCATTGAACATGGACTTATCATTGTCTTTTAGCCTACAGCAATTCATTTTGCAATCGAGTTGTCAATTTGTCCAGTGAACAGTGGGATGTATTCACATATTTTTATTTTTAGTGATGTTTGTAAATTGTCTTTCTAAATGTTTCGTTAGCATGTTGCTAATGTACTGTTAAATGTGGTTAAAGTTACCATCGTTTCTTACTGTATTCATGGAGACAAGAGAGCCGTCGCGATTTCAATTTTTAAACACTTGCAGTCTGTATAATGCAGGGCAGTGAGTGCAAGAATTAAAGGGGCCGCAGCCTGAATCGGTGCATAGTTAATGATGCCCCAAAATAGGCAGTTAAAAAAATTAATTTAAAAAAATCTATGGGGTATTTTGAGCTGAAACTTCACAGACACATTCAGGGGACACCTTAGACTTATATTACATCTTTTAAAAAACTGGTTCTAGGGCACTTTTAAAGATTGTATGTAAAGATAAAAACAGTTCAATAAGTATGACCTCATTGTGGAATCTAATTGTATCCGTGTACACTTCCCTGTAGGTTTTTAGTTTTTCCCAGTATAGGCCAACCACTGCAGACAGTCATAGATGAAGGGACCGGATCTCTCTCTGAGAAGGCTGTTCTTCAACTTGCACTACGACTAGTGAGTGTGCCACTGAATGGCCTAAATCTCAGATTTTTTTGGTATTGCTCTAGCTATGCCATTCTATGAAACGGCACAATATATAGGATGTGCATTTGTTTTGTAGTTGGATTCACTTGAATTCATCCACGAGAAGGAATATGCCCATGCAGACATCCATGCAGGGAATATTTATATCAACACTGACAGTCACACAGAGGTCAGTAAGCATGTCTCTTATGAACTGAATGTGGAGCTTTATACATTATTAAAGTGTTTGTTGTTTTGTAGGCTTTCTTGTCTGGCTTTGGTCACGCATTCAGGTTTTGCCCTGGTGGAAAGCATGTGGAGTACCGACAGGGTAGCCGCACTGCTCATCAGGGTAACGTCAACTTCATCAGCGTGGATTCTCACAAGGGGGCTGGTGAGTGTCAGTTGTTCATTGCGTTATTTACATTATCAATGTCAGAAAGCAAGTCTAATTTGCATGTCTATGGGTGTTTTGCAGGTCCCTCTCGTCGCAGTGACCTGCAGTCTCTAGGTTACTGTATGCTGTGTTGGATGACAGGCTCACTACCCTGGAGTCACCTCTCTCAAATAAGCTCTATTGCTGCAGAGAAGGAGAAGTAAGGAAAAAAGCAAAACCACCTTGATCAGTGGCCGGTTACATAAACTGCTTAGACTAGTCTTACAAGTTAGTCATCAATTTTATTATATTTTTTTTCTTTTAAATTGGTCATTACTTTTTCATAACTTTTTTAAGTCAATAAGTCATTTAAAGGTGCCATCGAATTGAAAATTGAATTTACCTCAGCATAGTTCAATAACAAGAGTTCAGTACATGGAAATGACATAAAATGAGCCTCAAACTTATATAAATCTCATTTGTTTAAAAGACCTCCGACGAACAGGCGAATCTCAACATAACACCAACTGTTATGTAACAGTCGGGCTCATTAATATGTACGCCCCTAATATTTGCATATGCCAGCCCATGTTCAAGGCGTTAGACAAGCCAGTATTAACGCCTGGATCTGTGCACAGCTGAATCATCAGACTAGGTGAGCAAGCAAGGACAACAGCGAAAAAGGGCAGATGGAGCGATAATAACTGACATGATCCATGATAACATGATATTTTTAGTGATATTTGTGAATTTTCTTTCTAAATGTTTCGTTAGCATGTTGTTAATGTACTGTTAAATGTGGTTAAAGTTACCATCGTTTCTTACTGTATTCACGGAAACAAGAGCCGTCGCTATTTTCATTTTTTAAACACTTGCAGTCTGTATAATTCATAAACACAACTTCATTCTTTATAAATCTCTCCAACAGTGTAGCATTAGCCGTTAGCCACAGAGCACCATCAAACTCATTCAGAATCAAATGTAAACATCCAAATAAATACCATACTTACGCGATTAGACATGCTGCATGACGAACACTTTGTAAAGATCCATTTTGAGGGTTATATTAGCTGTGTGAACTTTGTTTATGCAATGATAGAGTCGAGAGCTTGGGAGGGGTCAGAGAGCGCGCGATTTAAAGGGGCCGCAGCCTGAATCGGCGCATTTGTAATTATGCCTCAAAATAGGCAGTTAAAAAAATGGGGTATTTTGAGCTGCAACTTCACAGACACATTCAGGGGACACCTTAGACTTATATTACATCTTTTAAGAAAAAACATTCAATGGCACCTTATTAGTTTTCTGATAATTTACTCACCCCCATGTCATCCAAGATGTTCATGTCTTTCTTTCTTCAGTCAAATAGATATTAAGGTTTTTGAGGAAAACATTCCAGGATTTTTCTCCATATAGTGGACTTCACTGAAGTACATGTTGAAGGTCCAAATTGCAGTTTCAATGCAGCTTCAAAGGGCTCTACACGATCCCAGCGGAGGAATAAGAGTCTTACCTAGCGAAACATTTTCTTAAAAAAAAAAATAAAAATATGTATATACATTTTAACAACAAATGCTCATCTTGCACTGCTCTAAGTCTGCAAAGACTAAGTCCAAACGGTCTTTACAAAAAAAGGTAAAACGATGATGTCGGACAATTTTGAAGTTGGAGGAGAAAATGTGATGGAGTTTTTCGCCCTACCGCAGTACTTCAGTCTACGTCACGCATGACCTTTCCAACGTGATTACGTAATGCGTGGTGCAGTGCAAGAAAAGCATTTGTGGTTAAAAAGTATATAATTTTTAATGTTTTTAGAAAATGACCGATCGTTTCGCTAGATAAGACCCTTATTCCTCAGCTGGGATCATGTAGAGCCCTTTGAAGCTGCACTGAAACTGGAATTTGGACCTTCAACCCATTGGTAGCCATTGAAGTCCACTATATGGATGAAAAATCCTGGAATGTTTTCCTCAAAAACCTTAATTTCTTTTCGACTGAAGAAAGGAAGACATGAACATTTTGGATGGCATGGGGGTGAGTAAATTATTAGGAAATTTTACTTCTAAAGTGAGCTAATCCTTTAAAAAAGAAGGTTGCTAGTTCGATCGCCACAAGTAATGAGCCATGAGCTGCAGCATCACCGGCTCTGGACAAGGTACTTTAGTCCAGGGGAACAGTTCCTTCAATGAGTGTACCTTTAGTCTCTTTAAATACAACATTTAGAATCATAAAGGAACACAATTTTCATGAATGAAAACCTACTGCATTAAAGAGGAAAGACTACGGTTATGTCAATGTGCTTTAATGTGCAATGTTTTACTGTCTGCCTATAGGTATGTTTCTGACATCCCTGGACTTCTGAGTTGCTGTTACAAACAGAAGAAAGCTTCAAGTGAGCATTCATTTTTCCATTCTTGTCATTCTCATGTGTTTAATACCAGTGAAGGAGTGAAAGTAATGTGTTTTCTGTGCAATTTAGGTGCATTACAAGAATATCTGTCTACTGTGATGACCCTGCAGTATACCGAGAAACCAGATTACACCCTTCTGAAAGCTGGACTTCATAAGAGCTTACAGAAAATGGGTGGGAGTCTGAATGAATCACTGAATCTGTAGGTAACATGTCCTTCCATATTTAAATGACTACTACAAGCTTATTTGGAAGATCCTTCCTTCCTTTAAATTTTTTAATTATGGGTATCACGTTTCAACTGCTTTATGGGTTCCAAGAAATATGAAACTCTTTCATTCTCACATATTTCAAAACTGCAACAGCTGTAAAAACTGTACAAATACAGAAATGATTACAAAATTTAAAAATAATGGTCCTCATTACTGGGAAGTTTACTGTTGTAATTACAATTTGAAGGTGTGTTCATGTGCAACTTCCAAATTGGCTTCTTATATTCATGCTGACAGCAGGTGAAGGTAGTTGAAATCTCTTTTTTTTTTTCCCACAGGTGAAACCATAATGAGAAGAGTTAACGGGTGTGGAATGTGGCTTTAATTGTTTTATGGAATGTTTAAGAAAGCTTTTATGTTTTTAAAAGCAACTTTTATTGCGGTTTTTACAATTGTATTACAGTGCAAACTTTGCATGCTTGTTTGCTCTCATTGATTGAGTTTTAATCACTGTGATTTATGTTATTATTGTCTTTTAACATTTTGAAATAAGCAGTTTAGGTTTTTATTTATTTACTTTTTTTCTTTTCTTTTTTTACAATAAATAATTTCTCCCTGGTCTTGATATACAACCATTACATTTCAATCCATCAGTCCGTTTTTCAAATCAATTTTGTTGTAGATTTACACTTTACAACATGTTATAAGGGAAGTCTTCTTCATATTTTTCTCTCATGTTTTCATAAATTGTATCGTACCTTAATAAAAAGAAACAGCAGTACACAAAAACTTGCTTATCTTTGTTTTGTTTTTATCATCATTGCGCACAAATACCACAAGAGGGCACCAACGATTCGATTGTACATGATTGTAACGGAACTCAAATCATCTGGTCTATTTTTCTACACGGAACGAAAATAAAGCATCAATGTTCAATAAGGGGGCGCGAATAGTTCAACCGTTTGAACTCGTTTACTACATTTACACTAGTGGACAGATACACTAGTTTACCAATGAATCCACCAAAGATAAAACGTCGCCGAATGGCGGAGCTGGAGCCGTGGATCGAGAAACTCATCCAAAACTACGGCCAAAGCCAGTGTGAAACGACTGTAAAAGCAAACGTTGTCGGCGTAAGTAGTTTTTAATGGGTGATCATATGTCTAGAATGTTGTGTCAATACTAAAGTGCGGGTGTGTGTTGGTTAGGTGTGTGACATATCAGACTCGCAGCGGACGGAGCACACAGATGCCTGTATGCTGTTCTTGTCCGATGGGAGCGCTGTCATTCCCGCGGTGCTGAGCGAAGCCGCATGGGAGCGTCTGCAGGAGTGAGGGACCTATTAATCCTCTGTTATGACACCACTCACTACACACCTGGGCCCCTGTTTTTATCTAACTCATCTGGATAATCGGGCCCAGTGAAAATCAAGCTGAAATAAGCACACTCTAGCTGTTACAAGCACAAGTTTAGGGCTCTGCTCTTATGCATTGCAGCATATTAACTGTTGCCTTGAATTTTGTACTTGCATGGGTGAATATTAGAGATCAACAGGCACTACTTTAAGTTTCAGTGTGATAGTAATGAAATCCAACAACAAAAAAATTATAGAATTTTGTACTCTCTGTCTTCAGCTTGGAGGAGATGGAGACCTTTACAGGCCTGCACAATGCTATTGTGTATGTGCGCAGCTTTGAGCTGAACTTTGACATGAACCCTGATCTGGTATGTTATGTGTCCATCTTTTGGTTCCAAACTCTAAACATTTTTCTTTTGAATGCCAATATATCAGGGACTTATTGTCTGGCCATTGCAGTTCTTGGATAGAGAAACAGTAGTGACATACTGATGTATTGCAAAAAATATGGCATATAATAACACTAATTTAGTGCTACGCATTTAAATTCTTCTTGTAATATTGATTGTTGCAAAGATGTTAATAATCTTTATTGATTTTCAGAGTCCTATAAATGTGGGAGGAATTCTGAAGCGTTTAGCTGAGTTTCAGCTTCATTGTGGTATTTAGTGAATTGGAATTTAACATATTTTCAGTTTAAAGAATGAGATTAAGCAGTTAATAACTGGCTCTCTACCATACTGCTTTGGGCCCCTCAGGGCAGTGGTTCTCGACCGGGGCCCACTACTTAAAATGATTCATTCTTTACTCATTTTATAAGTTTGATTTATAGACTGGTTGGGTCTAGAAAAGTCATGTAAATTATTGCAATATTAAAACACCATGGGTGTCACACCTAGCACAGTTGTGGGTATCATGTGTTCATGTGTTGCGCTTTCGGCGACCTAAGTTCGAGTCCCAGCTCATGGTCCACTCCCTCTTGCCCACATTTCTTTTTGTGTCTGAACCCCCTGCCCCCCATTGAACCAAAGAAATTTGAGTAAAACATATAATTAATAAAAACCTTATCCTTTAAATTACCTGTCTTTGAGTCAAAAGTGTTGAAAAACACTGATTCTCGACCCATGCATTAAAGGGTTAGTTCACCCAAAAATGGAAATTCTGTCATTAATTACTCACCCTCATGTCGTTCCACACCCGTAAGACTTTCGTTCATCTTTGGAACACAAATTAAGATATTTTTGATAAAATCCGATGACTCAGTGAGGCCTGCATTGACAGCAAGATAATTAACACTTTCAATGCCCAGAAAGCTACTAAAGACATATTTAAAATAGTTCATGTGACTACCGTGGTTCAACCCTAATGTTATGAAGTGATGAGAATATTTTTTTGTGCACCAAAAAAAAAAAAAAAAAAACTTTATTCAACAATATCTAGTGATGGGCGATTTCAAAACACTGCTTCACTAAACTTCGAAGCTTTACAAATCTTTTGTTTCGGATCAGTGGTTTGGAGTGCCTATCAAACTGCCAAAATCACATGATTTTAGTAAACTATGCTTCGTTACATGATGTGTTTCGAAATTTCAATGGTTCACCACTGGGGCACATGACTTTGGCAGTTTCATTCACGCTCCGAACCACTGATTCGAAACAAAAGATTCGTAAAGCTTCATTTAGCAGTGCTTTGAAATCGTCCGTCACTAGATATTGTTGAATAAAGTCGTTATTTTGTTTTTTGGTGCACAAAAAGTGTTCTCGTCACTTCATAATATTAAGATTGAACCACTGTAGTCACATGAACTGTTTTAAATATGTTTTTAGTAGCTTTCTGGGCATTGAAAGTGTTAATTATCTTGCTGTCAATGCAGGCCTCACTGAGTCATCGGATTTTATCAAAAATATCTTAATTTGTGTTCCAAAGATGAACAAAGGTCTTACGGGTGTGAAACGACATGAGGGTGAGTAATTAATGATAGAATTTCCATTTTTGGGTGAACTAACCCTTTAAAGTTAGGGCCATCCTAAGCACGGGGCCCAGAGCAAGTTAGAGGAAGTAGGGTCCCCCTCAATTGGTCCATTCGCGATCGCCTTCCGGTGGGTGTGGGAGGATGGTCCCCTTGGGCCGTTCGCTGCAGGGTCTGGTGCAGTCGCAACAGTTGCACCGCCCTAAGGACGGCCCTGATTAAAACCTAAAAAAAACTAATATTACCAAATGAAAGGTTTATTTGATATTGTTGGCTTGTTAATTCCAGACAAAGTCATCAGAAATCTCTATGTATTAGATGCATGTTTCTGTTTCATCTTTTTTTTGTTTTTTTTTTCAGGCATCTTGCCAGTTTTACTTGAAAGTCAATCAAATGAACACCATATGCATTGCCTCAAAGCGCCAACAACCCCCTAGCTGGCAAGTCATTGATCTCTCTAAGCATGTGCAATGATGTGTCCTAACTGCACTAAATCAATTAACCTTTGTTAATCTCTAATCATCTTTCATTATCTTTCAGTACAACTCTCAAATCAGTCAGAGACCAGATCGTAAAGACGTGGAGGTGTGTTGACCTTATTTATAGCATGTGTGAACACGTACATATTACAGAGGACTGCAGTGTGTTTTTAAGTTAGTGTTAATTGTATTGCTCTCTGTCAGATCCCACAGGGAGGGTTCAGTAAGTTCAGCTTCTGGTAAGTGTCACACACACTCTTTCTCTTTGTCTTTCTTTGAATAGATTGCATATACGCACACCTTTTTCATTGAACTGTAAATGCCTGTAATTTGCCTTTATAAAGCGAAAAGATGTGCATTATGTACCTAATTTCCCAGGGGTCTCACTCTCATCTCTATTGGAAGTGTGGCACAATGACATTATAATAAATATTCTGAATGACGCAACGGAGAAAATAACCATGTCTGCAAAATATTGTCCAAGTGTGGCGACGCCAACTCACTGGCATCGAGAGAGGCTTCACTGGAGGGTGAGGCTGCTTCCTTGGCAACTTATAGGCACCAGCTGTTAACCAGACAAATTATCATTGCATATGGGTGTGTGTGTTTTTTCCAGGGACAGGAGCAGTTCATTGTCCCCGTGCCTTTTCTTCTCATCCCGGAGGAACAGAGGGAGCTGATGACAGCTGATCCCAGTACTGTCTGCTGTCTAATTAATTGCTTTTTTCAAGACAACCCTTTGGGCATTCGACCAGATTTTACAGTGCATGTGGCGCACTATGTGTATGTGTTTTTCTTCGTGTACGTGAATGTGTGCAGGTGCAGAAAGTGAGAGTGAGACGCCAAATGGCTTGGCCCCGCCCCTTGAAGAATCGCATCCAACCACATCGATTGCAAACCAAGTAGTGGCCACTCAGGACAATATAAGGGACTCATGTCCAGATGAAGGACCGTCTACTCTGGTACACACAAGACCAGGTGAGATTTTACAAAAGAAAGTCAGTGCTGTTTCAGGTAGATGATGTTATTAAACTCATCCATCCGTCTCCCAGAGGTTTCCTGTGGAACAGGGGAGCTGCCTGGGGATGGAGAGAGCCCATGGGATATGTTCACACAAGAGCCAGCTCTGTTAGGTAGATGTTCCACTTCAGACTCAAATGGTAATTTCCTCTTTATGCAAATGTTTAACATACACAGAATAACAGGACATCATTTTAATTGTGTAATAACTAACCAGGCAGATAAGCGTAAACAACATACACTCCAAGACTTATTTTTTTTATTTTATGTAAAAAAACGGTGCTTGCGGTATCTAAAATCAAGCTCATCTGAGCGTAGACTTAAAATTGCTATGGCTAGAAGATATATATACTAAAAATCATTGTTCCAATGGCAGTGATTATTTTAACTATATACACTATATATTTTTTTTATTAAATTAAAGTCAGCATGAAACGGAATTTGCAATCGTCTTTTCTTCCCTATTGTGACGTATATCCGAGTGAAACGGCTTCTCAAGCAAGAAAAATGTTGGGCGGGACTTGATTTTGTCCATCAGGATTTAATTGGATCATTGTGGTTTGCTATTGCTGTGATGTCATGTGAGTGACAGGTTACCCTGCCCTCATCATCAGAGAAGGGAAGACCGTGCAAGAGGGAGGGGAAGTTATTTTTGTTTAAAGATTACATGGGCACATAAAAAAAGTCAATTTTGATTTAATTTTGACTAAATGGTTGGCATTATGGCACTGTTTGAATCGGTTGGTCTAATTAAGCTGTAATATTATTGTAGGATGCTCGTCAAGGAATTATATAGTTAATTTTATTCAATTCTGTGTTTGTGTCAATGTGTAAGAATTTTTGTTAATGTATTTATGAATAATACCATTCTGTGACAAACCGAATGGACAATTATTTTTATCTTAACTCATTTTTGTGCTGATACAGACCCAGAGCCAGAAAGTCAGTCGCTTTTAAAGGAAGTCCCCGCGTTGCCTATAGCAACAAGCACCCAAAACCAATTCTCGAAGCAGAACACAGAAGGGATGTCAGTGGACGGCATTACACTCAGTCAGAGACCGAAGCCGACCCAGTTTAGTCCGTCCCTCTCGAGTGGTAAGTCTAACGGCGACCCCATTCAGGAGCATGACAGAGAACGTGCGGTGAGTCCTCCCTCGTGGCTCGTCCATAATACAGCCCCACCCTCTGAACAGAGGCCCCTAGCATCTCCAGCCGCCAGGCAAAACCCCTCAGCGTTTCCACCTACCAAAGACAGGAAAGTGAGTGTAAATGGTATTAATGATATTTTGCTATATTCTTGCATAATTTTATATGAATAATGCTTTTTTGTGGGACAAATCAATCTCAAAACATATTCAATCCTAATCTACTGTGTATTGCATCAGAATATGTTGCTACATCATCCCAATTTCCCTGTTGCAGGTGCACTCAGATGGAACGCCTTTTTCCTATTTGTATCATCCACGGCCTCAGGTTGCCGCAGCCCTCGCCCATTTCCAGTGAGTGTGACGTGTTCCCTACTGAGACATAATGATTATAATATGGTTTTTATGTGATAAACAATGATCTAAAAACTTTGTCTAGAAGTGTAATACTACACAGTACCAGTCAAAAATGTGTGCGTGTATATATATATATATATATATATATATATATATATATATATATATATATATATATATATATATATATATATATATATAATGTATTAGTGCTGTCATTCGATTAAAAAAAATCTTTTCTGTAAATAATCATGAATAATCGCACCTTGCATTAAAGTTTTTCATGTTTTAATATTGTAATACTTTGTCGTTGAATCTCCAAAAGCACCATAAATGAAGGCCAGTATCACTGATACCAGTACTGATATTGATGTCTCTATTACATGGATTTTTTCCTCAATTTTAGACATTAATTATAGCCATTCAACATTACAGTATAATTAAAAGCTATTAATTTTTACATTTAAAGGAACACTCCACTTTTTTTGAAAATAGGCTAATTTTCCAGCTCCCCTAGAGTTATACATTTGAGTTTTACCGTTTTCGAATCCATTCAGCTGATCTCCGGTTCTGGCGGTACCACTTTTAGCATAGCTTAGCATAGTTCATTGAATCTGATTAGACCGTTAGCATCGCGCTTAAAAATGACCAAAGAGTTTTGATATTTTTCCTATTTAAAACTTGACTCTTCTGTAGTTAAATCGTGTACTAAGACCGACGGAAAATAAAAAGTTGTGGTTTTCTAGGCTGATATGGCTAGGAACTATACTCTCATTCAGAGTAACGATGTAACTACAGAAGAGTCAAGTTTTAAATAGGAAAAATATCAAAACTCTTTGGTAATTTTTAAGCGCGATGCTAACGGTCTAATCAGATTCAATGAACTATGCTAAGCTATGCTAAAAGTGGTACCGCCAGAACCGGAGATCGGCTGAATTGATTCGAAAATGGTAAAACTCAACTGTTTAACTCTAGGGGAGTTGGAAAATTAGCCTATTTTCAAAAAAAGTGGAGTGTTCCTTTAATAGTTTTTAAAAAATATAACAACACTAATTTAAGTGAACTTAAAACAATCTTCACATTGACCCACTGTAATAAATATAACATTTAGCCATGCCTTTAATATATCGGGGCTCAACGCTAAGGTTTTTTAAAAAAAAAATTAAATACTGGCTACTAGCATTTTTTGTACTTTTTTTTTTTTTTTTACTGCTGGATACTGCAGGCTTTTTTTTACTACTACTTTTACTTGTTCAGACTTACTAAAGTGCACAAAAAGGATCCTCAACAAACCGGTAATTCTGACACAATTTTGTGTGTTCAAGCATGAAAGAGAACTCAATGCGGTACTGGCACATATAATATATATATATATATATATATATATATATATATATATATATATATATATATATATATATATATATATATATATATATATATTAGTAATAAGAAAAAAAAAAAAATTTCTTAAGCACCAAATCGGCATATTAAAATGATTTCTGAAGGATCATGTTACACTGAAGACTGGAGTTCAGCTGAAAATTCAGCTTTGCCATAACAGGATTAAATTAATAGAAAATAGTTACCTTTTTTTTGGCGAGCATAAGAGACATTTAAAAATCTTACCGACCACAAACTCTTCAGTGGTACGGTGTGTGTGTGTATGTGTGAAGAAAATTCATTATTAGGCACAAGTTGTTATTATTATTATTATTATTATATTTTAATTAACTATTAAGTATTTGATTTAAAAGTATATGCCTTTAGATCAAGATTGGTGAAACATAGTTTTGACTGCTAGTGCACCTGTTATACGCTTTCTTGGTGCGAAATCTGAATGCCAGATCAGCATTGAAAAAAACAGCATTAGCCAGACAGCAGCTATAAGTGTGTAACATTATATGCAGAGTTAAAACCAAACCACCTAGGAATCAAGCTATCATCTTTGAGCATTGTTACCCTTTATATTTACCTGCCTCTTTGTGTGTGTGTGTGTGTGTGTGTGTGTGTGTGTGTGTGTGTGTGTGTGTGTGTGTGTGTGTGTGTGTGTGTGTGTGTGTGTGTGTGTGTGTGTGTGTGTGTGTGTGTGTGTGTGTCTAGAATCCCAGGGCATCTCATACAGTGGGCGGTGCGTTATCTGGGGACCTCTGTCTGTGCAGATGTCAACGATGAAGCTGGTTCATAAGCTATTACCTGTTACCTCAAATGACATGTTGCTAGTTTTTTTTGTTGTTGTACAAAGCAGTTTTTTTTTGTATTTAAATCTCGGATTTAATCCAAATAAAACACTTTGTTAATGTATGCTGCTGTCTAAGTGTGAGTTCAGTGGTGTGTCAATTGTAATAAATGTTAATATTCAAATACTAAGATCTGTGTCACAATTTGTATAATTTAATCTCAATTTGACTTGCATAACCATTTTTATCTCTTTTAAGCCATGGTCTTAATGCCTTTTACCAAGCAGAAACTTTGTCACAAAGAAATGAATGAAGGTGGGCGTGTTGCCAAAACACTAGGCACAAAACTAATACTAAAATGTGAAGGTAATCTGTTGGTCATGTTTGTGTTTGCAAATGTCATTACATAAAAAAGGATCAATGAATATACACAACCTACATTGGTGATACTCGGTGTGACTGAAAACTTACTGGCTGAATATTCAAGCACAAGTTGTCAGACATGCCCTTATGATTTACTTTTTTTATTTTTCGTTTCTGTGATTATAAACATATGAATGAACATTGATTTTTTTTTTTTTTTAGTCATCAGTAATAAAAAAATTGTCTTAAAAAGTAGCTCATGATCTTGTAAATGCATATATAGTTCGTTTTTTGGACATGGGATGAGAATATAATTATATAGGGTTTTCAGAGGAACTGTTGCGCACAGTTCCACAGCTGACCTGGAGGGGCAGTAACGATCCAAAAGCGGCTCTGACTGAATCCGCACGAAGGAGAGCAAAGGAAAAGAAAACAAAAGTCCCTCTGGTTTTATTTCACTCATGGTCCTGTCATGCCACCTAAAAAACGACAGAATGATTCCGAAACGGGTAAAAGGAATAAGAAAGGGAAAGGAGGTGAACTCGCCGTAATTAACTCGGATATGAAAGATCACGCTGTCCAGAAAGGCATGACAGACGCATGGCAGAGGAAAGAGAGCTACTCTAATGGTATGTATGCCCACCCACGTGACACATTGAGCTTACATTACTTCAACAGGCATTTACACAGTTACTGAGAGCAGAATCTATCTGCTTTTCAGAAGTGAAGAAAACTAGTTTGTCCATTTGTCATGTCTGTGAATCCCTCATTTCTCTGGTCTCTCTCCAGGTAATATCCACCTGGATTGTGAACCCTTCCCTCACTGTCAGATCACTCATTTTCTGCAGAGTGAGAGCTTTGTTGAGAGTCTGCAGGCAGAGCTACTGCTGCTGAATTTCAACAGCAAGTCAAATGACTTGTACAAGTTTCAACAGGTATCAGTCTGAATCATATGTATATTTTGTAAAGAAGTTGATGGTCAGTACTGAAGTCTGTTTTTTCTGCAGTCAGATGATCTGAAAGAGAGAAAAGAACATCATATCTCACAAATAAGGTGCGTCAGAATTCAAGTTAGTTTCTGCGTAAGAGTTTCTGTAATTATTTTGCTCATGTGTTGTTTGTTGGAATGTCAGGTCTGTGATTTTTGGGGAGTTTCGTGTGTGGTTGTCGGAGGTGCTGCAGGTGGATCTGGAGGCCACTGTTGATATATCCTGTGCCAAGTACGATCATACGGGTAAACTATCTTACAACTTCTCAAACAATCAGATGATGTGCAGCTGGTACTCTCAGCGGGTTTCATGACATCTCTCTATTCCTGCTCTTTTGCAGATGTTTTGCTGTGCCATGATGATGAGCTGGAGGGACGAAGAGTTGCATTTATCCTTTATCTGGTACCTCCCTGGGAGGTGAAAGATGGAGGGACACTGGACCTGTTCAGCACTGATGGTGTGTGATTAAAAAAGCATAAATAATGTCATTTTAGCTCCCTAACTGCCAAAAAAAAAAAAAAATCTTACTCAGTTTTTGTCTTGTTTTCCAGTAGAAATATTTAAAGATTCTTAAATCAAGACACATTTCCCTGAGAAGCAAAATGACTTGTCTTGTTTACTGAAAAATCCATCAAAATTAGGTTAGCTTATGCTTAAAACAACAAGAAAAAAAATCTGACCCCACTAGCTGATAGATTTTTTTCTTATTTAAAGCATGAACTCAATTTTGATCTGTTCACAAAACAAGACTTAAAGGTGCCCTAGAATGCTTTTTCACAAGATGTAATATAAGTCTAAGGTGTCCCCTGAATGTGTCTGTGAAGTTTCAGCTCAAAATACCCCATAGATTTTTTTTAATTCATTTTTTTAACTGCCTATTTTGGGGCATCATTAAATATGTGCCGATTCAGGCTGCTTCCCCTTTAAATGCTCGCGCTCCCCGCTCCCAAGCTTGCGACTCTATAATACATTGCATAAACAAAGTTTACACAGCTAATATAACCCTTAAAATTGATCTTTACAAAGTGTTCGTCATGCAGCATGTCTAATCGCGTAAGTATGGTATTTATTTGGATGTTTACAATTGATTCTGAAAGAGTTTGATAGTGCTCCGTGGCTAACGCTACACTGTTATATATTCTTTATTTATAAAGAATGAAGTTGTGTTTATGAATTATACAGACTGCAAGTGTTTAAAAATGAAAATAGCGATGGGTCTCTTGTCTCCTTGAATACAGTAATAAGCGATGGTAACTTTAACCACATTTAACAGTACATTAGCAACATGCTAATGAAACATTTAGAAAGACAATTTACAAATATCACTAAAAATATCATGTAATCATGGATCATGTCAGTTATTATTGCTCCATTTGCCATTTTTCGCTGTTGTTCTTGCTTGCTTACCTAGTCTGATGATTCAGCTGTGCACAGATCCAGACGTTAATACTGGCTGCCCTTGTGTAATGCCTTGAACATGAGCTGGCATATGCAAATATTGAGGGCGTACATATTAATGATCCCGACTGTTACATAACAGTCAGTGTTATGGTGAGATTCAATTTTCAATTTTATGGCACCTTTAATATCTTGTACTTTTGCTTCTCAAGTAAATGGGTCTTGATTTAAGAATTTTCTGATATTTGTAATGGAAAACAAGACAAAAATACGGAGTAAGATTTTGAAAAATGTGTGTTCAGTTTAAAATATCGAGTCAACATGAAACTTCATTTTTTTGAATTAAGATTTACAACAAAAATAAAATGTATTATTTTTTTATGAAAGATATAACAAATATTTTCTTCTTTGGTATAATATGTACTGATGAATCATGCATGAGGACAGTGTACGTTTATTTGTTTGTTTGTTTGTTTACTAATTATAATTCTGTATGTTTCACAGAACACTGTCAGCCAGTGAGTGTTGTCAAGTCTCTGCTTCCTCGCTGGAACTCTCTGGTGTTTTTTGAAGTGTCCCCGGTCTCCTTCCATCAGGTAGTCAGAGTCATATTATTTTAGTATTATTTTTTATACTATTATAGTATTTATTAATATTTTGATTGATTGTCCAGTCATTAATGATTTACATCTGTTTTAATGAAATGAACTGTTTAGGTGGCAGAGGTTCTTTCTGAGGAGAAGTGCCGTTTATCTCTGAGTGGATGGTTTCATGGCCCCTCCCTACCAAGACCCTCACGCTACATTGAACCCCCAGTTCCCCGTCACACTCATATCCCCAGAGATGTAAGTCAAGTTGGCGTGAGAGTGGTGCGTGACATGGCCATGTGACCAAAACTCACCTGTATTTCCTCTGTCTGAAGCACTGTGTGTTTGTGTTATAGGAGAGTTTGCTATTTGAGTGGGTGAATGAGATGTACCTGGATCCACGCTATCAGGCTCGGGTACAGCAGGAATTCGAAGAGAATTCAGAGATTTGCTTGCCTAGTTTCTTACAGGTTAGTCATCATCATAATTATAAATTACACAAAAATGTTCAATTATTTTAAATGTACACTAGTATACATACAAATGTACATCAGTGTATGGTGATACACTGTTACATGCTTAGGCATTGTGTGTGTTTATATAAAAAAACTATATATATATATATAAACTAATATTATTTATATATATATATATATATATATATATATATATATATATATATATATATATATATATATATATATATATAGTTATTTATTTATAAGGCTCTTTTTGTCTGTGCTGTTGTGGAGGTGCATGTATAATTGATGGAAAGGAGAAATTCCTGTAGATGTGAAATTTAGTGACATCCCACTAGAGGCATGTAGGCAAGTAAGTTTTAAATAATTAAGTGTTTAAGTTATTTATTTATAATTTTGCACATGTAAGAGTCACATTTGCAGACACTGCATGGAAGAATATGCTTATATTGTGCCGTATGCACAATACCAATAGAAATGAATATAAATTACAATGAATATGCTAAAACACAATTTTTTGGTTAATGGAGCATATTCAACTTCTATTTGTTATCATTAGCATTTTTAAATCTAAGTTAATATTTCTACATATACTAATATATTTTTAAAGTCAACACAAAATGGAAATTCACCCTATTTTCTAAATGCATGTTATTGATCTTACTGTGGGTTATTCATTTATTTTTTATTTTAACCAGTTTTATTTAAAAAAATATATATATTTAAAAAAAAATCCATAATCTTTCATTAAATTGTCTAAACTTGACTTTCCTGGGACACAACAGACTTTTGTCTGGTGATGTATGGCAGACTTTTCCATCATTTAGTCAAAAATAAATCCCGCCTCTTTCTAATGACCAACCGCAAGCTTGCATTTAAATCCGCCAATATCCAATCAACAGGCGATGGATTGAACCAAGACTCCGCCCCTATTTTTTTTTTATTTTTATATAACATTTCGCTCGGATGTACGTAACAATACAGAGGATCTGCCACTACTTCCGTTACATTGTGATTTTAACGTTTATAAATTATACAAGTTGTATAAATTAACATTTAGTTATATTTGAATAAGCTTATCTAGATTAATAAATGCTGTTGTTCATTGTTAGTTTAGAATAATACATTAACAAATTAAATATTATAGTAAAGTCTGTTCATATTAATGAATATCTGCCTTTATCAGATAAACTACTACACACTTACATGCATCTATAATACTGATTTTCCTGAATTCTGCCTTTTAACTGTCAGGAGGAGAAATTGAGGCAGGTGCGCAGTGCACTGCAGTCGTCTGAAATCCAGTGGGAGAGGAGGGGGCCGCCCAATAAGAGGTGAGATCCAACCCACCCGTCTTTTGTGTGATAATATTTTAACTATTAATTAATATTATATGCTCATATACTAATGACTGTCACTGTGTTTAGGTGTTATGGTTGTGCAGATATGCAGAGCTTCCCATCTTGTGTTCAAGAGTGCTGGGAACTCCTCTCCTCTGAGCCGTTCTTCATGCTCTTATCCAACCTGACCGGCCTCAGTCTACACTATCTGTGCATGAATGAGGATGAGAGCGAAGATAGAAAGAGTGAGACAGAGAACAAAGATGGAGAAGGAAATACACAAGCAGGGGGTTCCAGTGCTGATGCCGGCAATTTGTCAGCTGAGAAGAAAGATAAAGGTGATCAGCGTGCGCGTGTGTTTTTTCTGCAAAGATCAGTTTTAACATCTACAGTAATTTACATGTTTTTATACAGGACCGCCTACATGTGTAGGAGAACTGCGTCGCTGGGCACATGGGGATTACACGTTGTTACATGACTCTGTCAAAAGAGAGTATGCATTGGATCTGCAGCTTCACATGGGCTGTGCAGGTACGTAATCTTGACATGTATATGCGTTCAAAGTGTACTCATTACTATTCGTTGATTAATGTTTTCATGAGTGCAAGACCATATGACTCAGAAATCAGTTTTTTTTTTCTTTTCTTTTCAGGGTGGAAGGTGGAGTTTGGGGGATTTACATCCTATATTGCCCATGATGAAGATGAGGAGGTAAGTGATGTCATGTTTTCACTTGAATGATTGATTATATTGTAACACATACAGATCCAGCAGGACTAGTGCACATTATTTATTCTGTTTACACTGTTTTCTTTAGCTCCTCACAGTGTATCCTGAAGATAACTCCCTCGCTCTGGTCTACAGAGACAAAGACACCCTCAAGTTCATCAAGCATATCAATAATAACAGCTCCAGCCACCTTTCTTCCCAGAATACCACAGCATTCTATGACTTCTCTTTTAACTACTATGAATGATGAGACAAAATTGGATGTTTGATGACAAAATTGGATGTTTGATTGACTGACTGTATGTGTGATTGTGAAAGAGAAGCACATTGGCCATACATTTCAGATCAATTTCAGTTTAATATACACAGAAAAATACATTTAAGATTCAAGAGGCACATTCATTTTTGAACGTGCAAGTATTTCCATCCCAACTACAAAAAAAATCTGCGGTAAACTTGATGCTCAAAATTAAATGTAATCATTTAGTTGTTAAAAGAGCAACTCTGCTTTAATGTTAAGTAAATGTTTAATAATAAACATTTGAATAATGACATTTGTGTTTATTTGATTGTGCCCATTTTGTTGTGCCATAGAACTATAACATGTGAAATTCTGTCATTATTTACTCACCCTCATTCCTCATGTATGACTTATTTTTTTCTGTCCTTTCATTCTAAAACTGAATGCATTTCTTTATTCTGCGGAAGATAAAAGAAGATATTTTGAGAAATACCTCATTTACTGTCCATACAATGGAAGTCAATGGGCTATAATGTCAAAATATCTTGTGTTTTGCAACAGAAAGTCGTTTGGAATGACATGAGGGTGAGTACATGATGACAGAATTATATTTTTGGCGGTAATATCAGTTTAATACAATTTCATTAGTTATATTTGAGTGCAGTTTAATTGAAAATTGTACATGATTTCAGATTGTCTTGGTTGTGATAACTGGACTCGGGCTGCTTGAACAAAACCTGATGATCATGTTCTCCAGCATGATTAGAGAATGATCCAAAAAGCATCTTGAACTTAAATAGCGCCTGTAAAAGTTCACGTGATCGGTGCCACAAATTTGTTATTTGATTATACATAAAAAGTGCTTTATTTGAAATGCTTTCAAAATCATAAAACTTTATTTCCAGATTAAAAAAAAAAAAATTAAATGTGATCAAGACTTTCAGAACCCACCATACAAGAGACTGTGCATCCCAATTTGCTTACTTATACACTATTACATTAATTTTTACTGTAAATAGTGTGTGTAGTGTGTTCACACTGAAAAATGATGCATTTATTTAACCGGGAAAAAAATGGAGGTGAGGGGCTATCAGACTCTTATGTTAGATACCAAAAAAAAACCAAAAAAAAACATAAAAATCATACACTAGCCAGTAGAGTACATATGCACACAAGAATTGCATTATGTGCAAAGAGTGCTTGAGAGCATTACTTAAGTTTTGTACAGGTCCAGGGGTGAGGTTCTTTATGTGTTTT
The DNA here is from genome assembly GCF_024489055.1 of Chanodichthys erythropterus. Classification (NCBI taxonomy): domain Eukaryota; kingdom Metazoa; phylum Chordata; class Actinopteri; order Cypriniformes; family Xenocyprididae; genus Chanodichthys; species Chanodichthys erythropterus. The sequence continues at coordinate 35,133,498 of NC_090231.1, read as the reverse complement.
GAGAGTGTATCTTTTGAGATTTGGACAGTTTGTGATGAGCGCTGTTATCACTTCTTGTGAGACCACACAATAACAGTGAAACTCTTGGAGATTGACACACTGCTTTGCTAAAGCTATCAGCGCAGAGTTTAGTTCAGGAGACGCTGTCGTCTGCAGCTCCAGAACCTCTAGCGTGTTTGCGTAACTCTGCCCAACTATCTGAACCACATCCAACAGCAATGTGAAAGTAAGCAGTCGAAGACATCGAACAGGGATACTGGGCTGCAGTACCCCTGAGAAGTGCAATTCAGGCAGGGTGTGGTCAAGCTCAAGTTCCACCCAGAGATGTGGGTGTCTCAGTTTTAACTCTACCCATATCTGGTCACAGAAAGGCAGGGTGTATTTGAGTGAGCGCTCGCAACGGAGCTCTAGTTTCTTTAGTGCTGGTCGTTCTGGCAACATGAGATCTTTAAAGACGTCTTGTGATAGACTAGCTTGAAAAACTCCAAGAACATTGAGTGACCGGCAGCACTTCAGCACTTGCCTTAGCGTCTCTGCGTTGACGCCACACACCAGAGAATGATTATTGATGTAAAGACTTAGAAGAGCAGGGCAAAGCATGGCAACGCTCCGGACGAAGGAGTCGCTGAGGGTGAAGGGTACTCCCTTTAGGTCAAGCATGGTTAGGGACGACCCATTCGTGAGTATGTCCACTAAGCCTTGCTGTAGGTCCTGTCCAGCATAAAAGAGGGGCGTGTTCCCCACACAACAGATGGAAAGTCCTTCCAGCCGCCCATCACCCCTGGCAACTGCCTGCCTCAGCACCCACAGTGCTGTTTTGCGATTGGCTGGATCAATTAAACCCATTGTTAGTTTCAAATTTCTGACCAGTGGCAGAAAAGCAGAATATCCGTCAGGGACACTGGTTCCTGACTCGCACCTAAGACAGAGATAAAATATGTAAAGCAAGGCATGCACCATCTCTTAATGTAGTTTATTGTTTTATATTATTATTATTATTATGATGATGAGTTTGTGTAGCTCATGTGACACAAATCTATGACAATATAGTAGTGTATAGCACAAAGTTTTCACTAATAACATAATACGCTTTTATCTCTGTTCAAAAAACCAGCATATGCTGGTTAGGTATGTTTTGAAGCTGGTTTGAGCTGGTTTATGCTGGTCATGAGCTAAAGGGTTAGTTCACCCAAAAATGAAAATTCTGTCATTTATTACTCACGCTCATGCTGTTCCACACCCGTAAGACCTTCATTAATCTTCGGAACACAAATTTAGATATTTTTGTTTAAATCTGATGGTTCAGTTTAGCCTGCATAGCCAGCAATGACACTTCCTCTCTCAAGATCCATAAAGGCAGTAAAAACGTATTTAAATCAGTTCATGTGAGTACAGTGGTTCAATATTAATATTATAAAGCGACGAGAATATTTTTGGCGCACCAAAAAAAAAACAAAAAAACGAATTAAAGTGATGGCCGATTTCAAAACACTGCTTCAGGAAGCTTCGGAGCGTTATGAATCAGTGTATCGAATCGTGAATCAGATCACTTGTCAAACCGCCAAACTGCTGAAATCACGTGACTTTGGCGCTTTGAACCGCTGATTCGACACACTGATTAATTTGTGCTCCGAATCTTCCTGAAGCAGTGTTTTAAAATCGGCCATCACTAAATAAGTGAATAGTAAATTAATTTATTTATTTTGCCGCACCAAAAATATTCTCGTCGCTTTATAATATTAATATTGAACCACTGTACTCACATGAACTGATTTAAATATGTTTTTAGTACATTAATGGATCTTGAGAGAGGAAATGTCATTGTTAGCTATGGAGGCCTCACTGAGCCATCGGATTTCAACCAAAATATCTTCATTTGTGTTCCAAAGGTCTTACGGGTGTAAAACAGCACAAGGGTGAGTAACCCTTTAAGATGGTCCTAAGCAACTAGCTCCAGCTCAGGACCAGCATAAACCCGGGGCCTGTACCATGATGATAGTTGAACAAACTCAGGGTTAGAGGATTAGTTTCAAATTGACAAAACCAAACCACTCCAATCCGGCTTTGTTGGTACCATGATGCTGATCATCAACTTTCTCTGTCAACTCAGGCTTTGATCCTGAGTTTGTGGAGCGCGTGCACATGAATGCGTGACATCAGTGGCAAACAGCCAATCACATGCCTTGCAACAGAGATAAACTGTGATTCACTTCCCGCGAGAGAGTCAGCGTGATTCAAAACTCTTTTGCTTAAAATGAAGAATTCAAATGCATTTACACTAATGGAAAATACTTGTCTGTGAAAGAGGACAAATAAAAGAAATGATCTTTATCATTTCTTTATCATCAGTGCAAGTGAAAGTTGTGAAGTTAGTTTATATAGTTGATAATATATAGCGATAGAGACTTAAACATACAAGATCACACGTAGTAATTTTTAAAGAGGATATTTACACCTTATTTAGGCCTATATTACATATGATCTATATATATATATATATATATATATATATATTCATTGAAACTAAGTGCTTAATAACTACTGTTACACTAAACTTGCGTGTGTATAATGGATTAATAAAAATATAGATAATTATACAAATCATATATAAATTATATTATCATTAAAACCAGACAATTTCATCATTAAATATTTGTTTTTACTATATAATGACCTTTAATTGGAGGAAGAGAAACTGGGGGAGTGACTTTATTGCGTTAGGTGTGTCAGTGTCAGTTTGCTCACATCTGATTGGTCCAATTTCAGTTTCAGATCTCTAACCCAAAACATAACCTGCCCCAGAGCAGGTTAGACGTGGAGCGTAAGTTACCATGGCGATAAACACCGCTAAAAGTCAAGTTACTTTAATGGTACCTAAAACCCAGGATTGCCGCAAACTAATCTGAAACTTACCTGGCTAGCCAGCTAAACCGGCTTCATGGTACAGGCCCCAGCTCAAGCCAGCTTCAAAACATACCTTACCAGCATATGCTGGTTCTTTCAACAGGTAAATGTTCTCACACCCCAGAATTCTCACATTAGTCTCCTCTACAATTTCAGAAAACCATAACCATGTCTCAAACTGTGCTCTGATTTGCCATGATATCACTCTGCAACCAAAAGTAAGAAATTTTAATATAAATTCAAACATTTCTCATCAAATAGGGTTATTTTTCTAGTTATAAAGTCAACTCTGCGTGTATTCCTATTATTTCTCCTGAAAATTCTCAGGAGAAACATGTGAGACAAAGTTGATATTTGCAATATAATTAAGATCTCCATAACGTCTCCCAAGATACGAAAGAGCAACATCTTAGTAAAATGTTTCTCTGGGAGGGTTTCCTTTTCCTCGTGGATTCTTACCTGACTTCAGTATCTTTCCATGAGCTTGGATGTGTCATGATATTAGACCAAGCCTTACAAACAGTAAATGCATTGCATTTGTCCTGCAAATGCAGGAAAGAAAAAATATGTGCAAGGATCTCTTCTGGCAGATCCATTCCATTCCCAATCGAGCCCAGTCAGACGCCGGTTAAAATACGCTAACAAAAAGACCTTGTCCCAGGACAGTTCGTGTTGACTCTGCCGTCTGTCTGTCAACTTCAATATATATATATATATATATATATATATATATATATACACGTTCTCAAACTTCTGTACTTCCTCCTGCGTCACGAGTTCCGTTGTTAAACACAGCGTTGAAAACAGATGTGGAGATTTTATCCAATCACCATAGAATGCGCGAGACACTTAGCCAATCAGCTCCTTGGACATTGTAGTGGGTGTGTCTTAGTAGCGGCCAAGATATTGCATCGACACCTCGAAAGTTTCCTTCGTGTATGTTTGCAGGCCTGTTTACACTTCCTTATCATTCAGACAAAGTACACCAAATCGTTGTGTAAGTAAAATGTACTGTTTATAACAAATCGCAGGTTTCATATTCGCTATTATGTGAATTGGAGGTACGCTGAGTTGTGTTATGTTAAACCTTTGTTCACGTGAACAGTAAAATGTTTAAAAAAAAAAGCCACGAGACGTGCGAGCGAGCTTTAGATGTTTTATACATTGACCTCTCAAAAATTTAAATAAATTATTAAATAAATAAAGGTTAAAAGTTTTGTGATGTGACGCATCACATTACCTGTAAACGTGCAGCGCATATCTGTAACAATCACCAACGTTTGACCCCATTTATATAACAGTATCGTCCTTCAAGCTCACAACCTTATAAGGAAGTGGTTACATTTGTGCTAGTCTAATTAGATCTTCAAGGAATTCAGCTTTGCTTTTACAATTTCTTTGTGTGTGTGTTTGACAAACCAGTTTGTTTGTTCACATTCACAGGACTTGAGACAAGAGTTTGATCAGAAGATGGATAGTATAGACACTAAGGTACATTGTGTTTACTTTTTGTGTCTGTCCTAATGTTGCTGTATGTGAATTAACAATGTGCGTAAATGATTTCATCTTCATCTACAGAGGTTAAATGACAGCAATGCCAATGATGGTGAATTTTCAGGGTGTGTTGTACTCTTCCTGGGGTGTAGCAGTCCAGAACACAACCTTCTATCGCTTTACAAAAACGAACAAGGGAAATTCAGTGTGTTCAAGGTTATTAAACTCACCCTTACAGGTAAGAGTTGATGGGCACCAAGTACACATCAATTTAATGAAATTATACTGAAATTAAAAAGAGTATGGTGTTTTATATATACAGTAGATTTAACAAAGTTTTTGGGATGCAAATGATACAATTCCAATTGTCTTTGATCCAGATTCTGTTGGTGGACTGGAAGGGTACGAAATCCTAAAACTGCACGATGCTGATCCCTTCCTTGGGGTGGAACTTAAATTCATGTCCGTGCCTCCCTGTCAGCGGTTTCTGGAGAGCTATGCATGTGGTTCACTCGCTCAGTTTCTGTCCCAGCATGCCTCACGCCTTCTTACTCTGCTTGATGGGGTTGTCATGGAAACACAGCTCAAAGCAGGAATACACACACTTGACCAAAACCTTCAAGACCTGGAGATCTGTCTGGAGCACATACGCCAATCACAGGTACGTGTATATGCTAATGCTGATATGACCGCCATGAGAGCTTTATACCGGTCTGTAAAAACGTGCATGTGCTTTTTCCATTCTGCGTCACAAACATTCACAATATTAAAATGCAATTTATTCTTCAATGAAAACATTGACAGTCTCTCATGTAAGCCTAAAAGAAGTGTGAAATGATTATGTATGTTCATGCATTTATTTTAAGGTCTTGAGTGGGAATATCCTTAAAAAAAAATTAATTTCAGGATGATTCATATTTAGGCCTAAAGGTCAATAGGGTAAATGGTGCTGGGAATTTCCCGAATCAGGAGGGGCTTTAGGTGCCTCTGACATTGCTAGGAAATTCACAGCTTCAATAAAAAAATGTTAAATGAGCATGTTCTTGACATTTTCAGCTCTGAGAAGAAACTGCAGGTACTTAGATCAAAGATAAGTTGATTTGGTCATACAAGCATGTTTCAAACTGCTGCCTCCATGTCACGTTTTCTATACAAAATAATGTGAATGTTAAAACGTATATGTACTGTTCTTAAACCTGCTTACTCTGGTTGTGTGGTAAATGTGGTGGAAACAACTATGTTGTGTCAGAAAACTTAAAATGTTGAGAGTATTGTAATATTATGTTTCAAAGATGGTGAAAACAACTAAAAAGCTTCATTTTGGTGCAGTGATTTTCAGCTGTATCTTCAGTACCTTGATTTCAATTTGAACATAAGGTGGAGATCCAACACAAAACCAGACTGACATACAATCAAACATTGAAATATATTTACATGAATACAACAAAAATATAGATTGAATAGAAAAATTTTCATAAACACTTTAATATGGGGAACAATTCTCACTTTTAAGTAGTTGCTTATTAGCTTGCATATTGGCTGTTTATTAGTACTTATAAAGCACATATTAATGCCCTATTCTACATGACCATATTCTACATCCTTAAATCCTACCCCAACCTAAACTTAAACACTACAACTACCTTACTAACTATTAATAAGCAGTAAATTAAAAGTTTATTGAGGCAAAAGTTGTAGTTATTATATAGTTGAATATACCAAAGTTTTACCAGATGTTCTAATAGACTCAGTTGCTTTCTAAATTGATGGTGAAATGCTCTTCACTGCAGTGTTTTTGAGGATAAGCGGATGTCACACAACTGTCATCTGCAAAGCTTAATTTGTGCTGTAGAGTTTAATTGGATGAACTTGCTTGACTTTGTCATCAACAAAAAAACATGGGAAGCATTTTCTCCTGCTTTTTAAAAGTCAATGAGCATATTAATTTTGCATCATGAATCTACAATTATATGGTTGCATTTTTATAATTTGCATTTAGCCTTTTTTCTTCCTGTCTGCAACCCTTTCATAAGAGAACTACGAGCCGGTTTTAGTATTTAATTTGCAGAATTGGAGATGTGAAACCGTTCTTTGCTCTCAATTCTTTCTCACCTGCTCACCTGCAAGTAAACATTTGGCAAAAATAATTATTCACTAAGGTTTTGTCAAAACTTTTCCATCCTTATTTTACATTTCACTAATGTAAGATCAAAAATGCTTGTTGTCAGACTTTCAGTGGTGTTAAAAAAAACACTACTGAAATGAATGAGATGAAATTGTGAAGAAGATCTGTCGGGCTTCTCAGTAGCCTTATATGCCCAAACTAGTCCGGTCTAACATCTAAGGGGTGTAAGCAGAAGGCCTCTGACTGCTTGTATTGTCAAGTCATGTCACCTTTATTGATATAACACTTTAATACAGTTTGTTTCAAAACAGCTTTACAGTGTTAAACATGTAAATAACAATCAGTGATGCAAACAGAATTCAATTCTGTTGTAAAGCAGCTCTTGAAAGACAATAGTGTCATTGTTCAGTTGAAATGAGTTCAGTGTTGATTCAGTTCACTTGTGTAAAGTTCATCAATTATGAAACAAGTTCAATTCGATTATAAAGATATATTATGTCATCAGCCAGCTCAGTTCAGTTCTCATCCGATAGTGTCAGTGCAGTCAAATCAATAATATTGCTGAATATTAAGTGTATTGCTCTATAAAGCCGTTCTTGTCTCTCCTGATATCTTAATGGACTTTGTGTCTGCAAACATCTTTTCAGTAGAAGTATGGTGATATCTGAACCAGTCTCTACTCTGATGAAAACAGTGAGAGAATATCTCATTATTGTGAAGCTCCCAGTGGAATTAAGTTAAATCTCTTTTCTTTGAATTAAACAGCTGCTGGGGGAGCCTTACCTTCTATGGATATGAAAAATAATGCTTTTTTGAATACTGTGCTTTTAGTTGAATTGACCGATGACTGTTTTGTAGCCTGTGCGTTTGCGAGATGATGAGGTCACACAGTTGGAGCAGCAGCTGCAGAACAGCTATGGTCCTCCCAGTCAACCACCACAGGAGCTGCCCAGGAACTGCTTTCTGTTTCAGAAGAGAGTTTTCGGTGAGTTTAAGGATTTGAATGTGTGTGATGATGCATTACTGAGCGTAAAGCTTTTGTTTAAACATTTTACATTTGTATTTCTATAATCACAGACTAGTTTTCTCATTCAAAATGTTTCTCCTCTGTCCCTATGCTCTCAGATGATAGACCTTTGACTTCAGCAGACCAGCAACGGTTTGCTGCTCATGTGGGACGGGATTGGAAACGAGTGGGACGGGCTTTACAAAAGAACTGCCGTGCCTTAAAAGGCCCTGCTATCGACAATCTGGCCTATGAGTACGAGAGGGAAGGGCTTTATGAACAGGCCTATCAACTGCTTGGACGTTTCATCCAATCAGAGGGAAGGAGTGCCAAACTGAGCCGTCTTATCAGTGCACTAGAGGAGACAAAATTGACCAGCATGGCAGAGATCATGTTGGGCATTCAGCCACGAGATTGAGACTGTAAGAGAATGAATGAATGTATGAATGAATGAGGTTTGTGTGTGTGTGTGTGTGTGTGTGTGTGTGTGTGTGTGTGTGTGTGTGTGTGTGTGTGTGTGTGTGTGTGTGTGTGTGTGTGTGTGTGTGTGTTGTTTTTGTACCTGTGACTGTTACCAAGATATACAGCTACATTTGAAGAGTGTGCTTTTTTCCATCATGACCTTAAAAGTTCTATCTGTCACCTACTTGAAATTGTTTCACAATCACCCTGTCATCTGCCCAAAATCAAATACATTTTAAATAAAGAGTTTTTAATGCATATTTCATGCATAACTCCAGATTTGTCCTCCACATTGTGCTGTCTGTGTCTTTACCGGGCCAGGAAAGGTTGCATCTCAGAGTCATTGTGCGCTTAAGAGCAACAAACTGAAGATGCTAAAAACAGCATCACTTTAACTTCCAGAACTCTGAGTTACCCTCAGCATTGAAGCGAGCGGTGTTATTGTCAGAAGGCACTTAGGATAGCAGGACCGCTGCTACAGCAGAGCTATGGATTGACTTTTAATCAGTACAATACATAATATCACTCATACATTAAAGACAACTGGAAATACAGAGCTTGACACCACTTTAAAAATTAAATTGTGAGGACCAAATTTCTGTTATGCATATTAAGGATATTACTGAACTATAGATTACTTTCATAATAATGTTTCTAAATAAACTGCTTTCTAGTCCAAAAGCATGCTTAATCTGATTATAAAATTGGTCCACTGAGTATAGGTCACCTATATTGATCTAATTTTTTAAAAAAGACTAGGAAGGATAAATATGAGATGAGGCATTATTAAAGAACTCTTGTGGAATGTATATTGCTTTTAGAAATTCAATCTTGAAATCAATATTCTCAGCTTCTATAAATAAACACCAACCTTACAATAGGGTATTACTAGTTTTTCTGATAAGCGGAAACATTTAGGGAGAAGATTGAGGATTTCCTTTTTTTTCTGATCTGAGAAAAAGGTGTAGGTGTAATGAAGTTGTGTCATTAGTCAAATATTTAGTTGGGGGGGAAAAAACAGCAAAAATGAAAAAGTCAACATCTGGATCTGATTGAGTTCTAATACGCTATGAGATGCCATTATTCTTAGAAATTAATTTTAGCTTAATGGTATCTATTGAGGGCGGTCAGATTAATGAAATGGATGAGGCCTTTCTCCATTAAAGCATTATGCAGACCTGCCATTAAAGTATTACATGGTTAAGAGATCATATTCATTTTAGTTATGGGGATTTAGAAGCTCCTAGTCGTTTTCTAGAGTGAAATCTAACATTTTCATTTACGAAAAACCTGGTGATTAAATACCAGAGAAAACGTTATTCAACCGTTCCGTTGTTATCTGTCCGGTCACATGCTTTGTTAAATGTTTTTTTTTTAGGATTTCATTTTTGGATTTCAGTTTATTTCACTCAAAATATAAGTGCTACTCGCATATGATTATGTAATGATATTTCAACATACTTGTGACGTTTCAGCTTATGGAGGAGGGTCTGTGATTTTGTCTCCACCCTGGTAATAAAGATAAAAGCATGTTAAGCAGGCTATGTGGCTTGATATTGCTGTTATCTTAGTAAAGTAATCCATCAGAGTGACCTGTGTGTGTGTCACTGGTGTGTTCAGAAAGTGAACAGTCCTTTGCAGTTAGGGCTGGGCTTGGCATGAAATCAAAGCAAAAGTTATGTATTACATTCTCCCCTCCCCATGGACACATTTCATAGAATCAGTCAGATATTCATCTTTACCTTGAGCTCAATGCATTTTTCTGTTTTGTATATGTGCATTCTCCCTTTTTGCATCACAGATTTTACAATATTAAAATGCACTTTATTCTTCAGTGCAAACATTGACAGTCTCCTTGATAAACCCAAAGAATAACACAGTTTCTAAGTATGAAATTATGATATATGTGCATGCATTTATTTTAAAGACATGAGTGAGGATATCCTAAGATTTCCAGAGATTTGCACTACTGGTAGATATTAAAAACTCACTGAGTGATCTCATCTTTCAAAGCATTTTACCCATATAACAGTGCTGAAGCACAAACTCTTAAAGTATTATTATGTGTTGTTATCTGAAATCCAACAGCAGAACATCTGGCTCATATGGCAGGGGTTATGTATTAGAGAAATCCACAGGAATCTTTTAGAGCTGTAAGAATGTGAGCGTGTGGGGAGGATTGGGTTGGGAGTGAATATTTGTATTACATATTTGAATATCTGTGCTCCGTTGTTGTGGATGCTTTATACATATATATAAAACTGGAAGAGCATGGCACTTGCAAACACCAAGGTCATGGTTTTTTTTTTTCCCTAAAATGTTTACCTTGAATGCACTTTAAGTTGTTTAAAGCATCTTGCAGTTGCGTAAATGTGAATGCAATGTTTAAAAGTATCATGTGTCCCATCATTATGTTGGTGCATTTAAAGGTTATGGTTCATGCAAAAATGAAAATTCTGGCATCATTTACTCACCCTCAATTTGTTCCAAATCTGTATGAATGAGGGTAGCTATGGGATCAAACTAGTGGTGTGAAAACTGAGAACAAGGAACATGTGACACAGAAAACATAAACACAGAACACTGACATTGCTCCCCCCTCCCGGAAGGCGCAACCTCGCGCCTCAAAAGAGTCCAACCAAGGAGGGGGGTGGGCAGGAGCAGAGTGGTTAGGATGCCTCTAGGGTGGCCCGACCATGCAGGTGTCCATGGCAGTGCCCGTAACTCAGGGGGCCAGGGTGGTGCCGGTAACTAAGGGGGCCAGAGTGGCACCGGTAACTCTGGGGGCCCGGGCGGCACCAGTAACTCTGGAGGCCAGGGCAGCGCTGACAGTTCAGGGGGCCAGGGCGGCACCGGTAACTCAGGGGGCCAGAGTGGCGCTGGTAACTCGGGGCCAGAGTGGCGCTGGTAACTCTGGGGGCCCGGTGCGGCACCGGTAACTCAGGGGGCCAGGGCAGCGCTGACAGTTCAGGGGGCCAGGGCGGCACCGGTAACTCAGGGGGCCAGAGTGGCGCTGGTAACTCGGGGCCAGAGTGGCGCTGGTAACTCTGGGGGCCCGGTGCGGCACCAGTAACTCTGGAGGCCAGGGCAGCGCTGACAGTTCAGGGGGCCAGGGCGGCACCGGTAACTCAGGGGGCCAGAGTGGCGCTGGTAACTCTGGGGGCCAGAGTGGCGCTGGTAACTCAGGGGGCCAGAGTGGCGCTGGTAACTCGGGGCCAGAGTGGCGCTGGTAACTCTGGGGGCCAGGGCGGCACTGGTAACTCAGGAGGCCAGGGCAGCGCTGACAGTTCAGGGGGCCAGGGCGGCACTGGTAACTCAGGAGGCCAGGGCAGCGCTGACAGTTCAGGGGGCCAGGGCGGCACTGGTAACTCTGGGGGCCCGGGCGACACCGGTAACTCAGGAGGCCAGAGTGGCACTGGTAACTCAGGGGGCCAGAGTGGCACTGGTAACTCAGGGGGCCAGAGTGGCGCTGGTAACTCAGGGGGCCAGAGTGGCACTGGTAACTCAGGGGGCCAGAGTGGCACTGGTAACTCAGGGGGCCAGAGTGGCACTGGTAACTCAGGGGGCCAGAGTGGCGCTGGTAACTCAGGGGGCCAGAGTGGCACTGGTAACTCAGGGGGCCAGAGTGGCGCTGGTAACTCAGGGGGCCAGAGTGGCGCTGGTAACTCAGGGGGCCAGAGTGGCGCTGGTAACTCAGGGGGCCAGAGTGGCGCTGGTAACTCAGGGGGCCAGGGTGGCTCTGGTAACTCAGGGGGCCAGAGTGGCGCTGGTAACTCAGGGGGCCAGAGTGGCACTGGTAACTCAGGGGGCCAGAGTGGCACTGGTAACTCAGGGGGCCAGAGTGGCGCTGGTAACTCAGGAGGCCAGAGTGGCACTGGTAACTCAGGGGGCCAGAGTGGCACTGGTAACTCAGGGGGCCAGAGTGGCGCTGGTAACTCAGGGGGCCAGGGTGGCTCTGGTAACTCAGGGGGCCAGGGTGGCACTGGTAACTCAGGGGGCCAGAGTGGCGCTGGTAACTCAGGGGGCCAGGGTGGCTCTGGTAACTCAGGGGGCCAGGGTGGCACTGGTAACTCAGCGGGCCAGGGTGGCACTGGTAACTCAGGGGGCCAGAGTGGTGCTGGTAACTCAGGGGACCAGGGTGGCGCTGGTAACTCAGGGGGCCAGAGTGGCGCTGGTAACTCAGGGGGCCAGAGTGGCGCTGGTAACTCAGGGGGCCAGGGCGGCACTGGTAACTCAGGAGGCCAGGGCAGCGCTGACAGTTCAGGGGGCCATGACGGGCAGTCCTTGGCAGTGTGGCAGTGTGGCCCTGACCCCAGGCTCGGCTACAATGGCCACGGGTATATGGCACCCCCCCATAAAATTCTTGGGAGGAGCTATGGGTCTCTGGTCTGGAGCAGGGTCTATAGCGGATTGGAGCGGAGTCTGGAGCAGACTTGGGGACTGGAGCCATCACTGGATGCTGGTCAGGGGCTGGAGCCATTGTGTGGGTGGCCCAAAGCCATTGTGTGGGTAATGCCTGGCTCACACTACAGGAGTTTTAAAATCCTATCCAATTGTAAAATCTGGTTGCAGCACACACTTCAGGAGAATCTTTGCAGATTTTCTTCCCTCAAATAAACATGCTCACACTACAAGATTTGAAATTCGCGGAGCATCACACACTACAAAATGTTATTAAGAGGAAGTGCGTCACGTGATCTACGCAGCAGATCAAAAGCGGATGTAAACAAAATGGATACTGAAACACAGAAACTTGCTGTAGCAATAATAATTGTTTGTTGTGAGAAAACACAAAAGCAGAAGAATAAATGAGTGTGGATGAAAAAATGGTTGAGACGGGCTCAACATGGATTGTCAGTTCTTCAGCGAGAAATGGAGGTAAAATTGACCTTTTATTACTATCGTAGTGTGCTAGAATGTTTACCATTATAATATTGCCTGCCTAGTTCAAAAGCTAGCCTAGCGTGCAAACAACTATACTCACCTGGTACGTTTAAAACCAACGCGATCTCTCCCCAGCTCTTCTCTTTATCGGAGCGGTTATGGTACTCTTTCGATGAAACGTTGTATAAGCAGTCATGTTCTTGCCACATTTCGACAAGGTGCTCCTCCATCTCCGAGGTCCAACGAATCCTGGATCTTGGTTTTTCGCGGTCGCCATTTCGAAATGTCTGTCACTTCCGTCGCGTCGTATACTTGTTTCCTATTGGCTATTGTGACAATACTGACGTTATTACAATCTTGCTCATCCCGATAAATATCAAACATGTTTGATATGATCGGGGTGAGCCCGATTTGTGTGAGATCAGATCAGGAGGTGCAAGATTTTATCTGTGAACGTCTCACATTACCAGATAATCGGCGGCGAACATCGGAACCGATCGAGGTCATGGACAACATTTTTTCTCCGATTCTCGGGAGGGGAAAATCGGGCATAAATCGGCCTAAAACTCCTGTAGTGTGAGCCAGGCATAAGCGCCAAGACAGGCACTATGATGTCCTCTGGGAAAGGAACGAATACAACAACTGGAGTGGGCTCACGGGCTAGAGCGGGCTCAGAGGTGAGATCCATCTCTGGACTTGGGACAATGGAGGGAGTCGCCTCAGGATGAAGGAGGGAGTAGCCTATGGACTCGGGACAAGGAGGGAGTCGCCTCTGGACTCGGGTCACGGGCTGAGGCAGACACTGGAGCAGACTCAGGGGCTGGAGTCATCTCTGGGCTCCAGGACATCCCCTCATACTCCACTAAAAGACCTAAAGGCACAAGTATGGAGATCATTACGGCTGAGGGCTCAGGAGTGGCAGCGACCATCTTGACCGAGGGCTCAGGCGTGGTGGCGGCCATCGGTCGGTCGGTTCTTCTGTCACGTGCCATGTTGGATAAACACTCACAATGAGGAGGAATGCAAAAAGGAAGACTTAAATGATAATCCAGGAAACAAGAGAAACACCATCAAACACAAACATATTATACATACGAGAACCGACAAAGACTGAGGGAGAACACAGGGAATATATACAGGGCAAACAGAGGGGCAAACGAGGCTAATGAACAAGACAAACCTGGGACAAATGAACTCAAATGAGGGTAACTATGTGAACAAACTAGTGACGGGAAAACTGAGAACAAGGAACATGTGACACAGAAAACATAAACACAGAACCCTGACACATAATATGGAAGAAAAATACTATTGAAGTCAATATAGCTCATCAGTAGAAGAAAGAAATTCATACAGGTTTGGAACAATTTGAGGGTGAGTAAATGTTGACAGAATTTTCATTTTTGGGTGAACTATCCCTTTAAGCAAAATCACACAGTTTTGACTGTAATATTGCATTTATACAACAGTTATATAGACAAGTAATTGATATTGACTAACTTATTTTTCAGACAAAAATTGCCCAATTTGTTTGAATATTTCCACCAAATGAAAAAAAGTTCTGAACGAAGCTAAAGCATTTCGTTTGAGTCCAAGTGATGCACAGACTAAAAGCCGGTCTGGAACGGAATATGTGAGTGGACAAGCAACCAAGAAACCCAGAGAAACCCAGCTCAGAGCCAGTCAAATTAAAGGACTGGAACTTTTTCCGGTGTTGTGCTGAATTCTGACCCCCACCAAATTATTAGCCCCCTAGTATTGGTGATTTAGGATTAGGTGTGGGGGAGGGGAGGGGTTAGGATTAGGTGTGGGGTTAGGATTAAGCAATCAGGTAGTGATTTCAACGAGGGGGGTAATAATTTGGCAGGGAGTCGAAAATCGGCACACCACCTCCAGTAACACTATTTTAAGGTGAAGTTACACATTACATACTATAGTTACAAAAGTAAATTATGCATAATTACAAGTAACTAACCTTAAACCAAACCCTAAATGTAACTCTATAGTGTAATTAAGTAATATTACTCTCTACTTATTTAAGTACAATGTAATTACATCACCTTAAAATAAAGCGGATTTACACTTTATTTTAAGGTGTCTTTGTTACACTGTAATTTTACATTTAAGTACTGAGTAATATTAAGTAACTACATGCACTTACTATGAGGTTAGGATTAGAGTTTGGTTTGGTTTAGTTGCATGTAATTTTGCATAATTTTATAGTTATTACTATTATAGTAACTGGATGTAACGTGTAACAGTGATGCTGTAAAATAAAGTGTTACCATAAAGCCTTTCCCCAATCTGTAATAACTTAATAGACTAGTAATTGTTTTATTAACTATTTTAAATTAAAATAATACAAATTTTATTAAATAAATTATTTAATAAATTAAATCCCCAATAAGAAGCACTACACAAAATTATTGAAAACAAAGTGATTAAAATAGTGTTTGAAAAATTTAATTTGACATCGAGATTTTTCTTTTTATTGAAATACAAAATATTAGAAGCACCCAAACATGGCACCCATAATAGCCTACCATACTGAAACAGCCACTCTGTGGAGGAAGGCTCTGCACTTTGCACAATACATAAATATGCCTGTAATAATACCACAAAAATATAAGATAAATAAAACGTGGGACATATCCAGTATGTCTGCAAACAAATCAAACAACCTCAGTGCTTTTTTATTTCGGCTGCCACAAAACAGATGTTCCCGAGCCCTGCTCCTTTTGTGACGTCAGCGCGATGAGAGGGGTTTGCCCCTCGCGCATTAGGAGGGAACTACAGGATGAGACGAGCTCGTGCAGGCAGTCACTGCCGCCGCCCAATAGACACCCGCGATCCGGAGCGCGAGCAGGACGACCTCCTCCCAATCAAGAGGCCGGAGTGTGAGCCTGTTCCTGACCTCAATTCAGCTCGGATGCTTTAGCAACAATCGGCAGACTGAGCAAGCGAGAAAGGAGTGAGTGTGGGACAGAGACGGATATTTAGGATTCAGCTCTCGCGCGTCCCGACTCCCGGTCTTGCAATGGGATGCACGTTAAGTGCAGAGGAGCGCGCGGCTCTGGACCGGAGCAGAGCGATCGAGAAAAACCTAAAGGAAGACGGATTAAGCGCAGCCAGAGAAGTCAAATTACTGCTGCTGGGTAAGTCGCGAGGTTTCACTGGCCGCTTTGCAATGAATGCATTGATTAAGGATGCTGCAGGTAAGTGTGTGTGTGTGTGTGTGTGTGACAGCACTGACACAGCCTGTGTCTCCGCAGGCGGAGGAGAGTCGGGGAAGAGCACCATCGTCAAACAGATGAAGTAAGTGCGTTTTTTTAATATACTCAATGATTTTCGGCCTCTTCTGATCGATTCCGCCATGTTTGAGCGGTTAAAGGTTGGAAACTGTTTGTCTCGCGCTGTTCATTCTGTGGTAGTGCTGAAACACAAGCTTGCCCCGAGAGACAGCGCTATGAGTGAGTGAATGAGTGAGTGTGTGTGTGTGTGTGTGTATGTTAGTCGCATGTGTGCAGTGAAGCTCGAGAGTGCGCGTGTACCTTGCCGTTGTTTCTGCCGGCCTGGGTTCCAAAGTTCCTTAATGTTTCACGTTTTTGTCATGTGCGTTTAATCTAAGACCGGTTTAATGTGTCCATGTTTTGCATTAGGGCCTTGTGTTTGCCCTCTGTGTGTGCTTGAGAGAGAGAGAGAGAGAGAGAGAGAGAGATAGTGTGTGTGAGGCATTAGAATCTTTCTCTGTATTAATCTTAATGGGTGGCTTTTAGTGCTTGATCCCTGCAGTCTCGTTTGGCGTTATCCATCCATTAAACGGATTTACCGGGACTATGCCACCTAACCTTACACTTTCATAACTACAGATGCACATACATATACAATAATTTTTTTTTTTTTTACCAAAACCATTGTTTTATTAAATTCCCAATTTAAAAAAAAAAAAAAAAAAATCTTAGATTTTACAGATCATTTCAATCCACCAGCAGCATTGCAGTTTTTTTTATGTCTAAGAACGCACAACTAAATATCAGGCCTAAAATATATTTTGAGGTTTTAAATACAATCTTACTAGTTAAACTTTAACTTTTTATTACAGTTAAACAGTTATTGCATAGTTACAGTTTAACTTGTGGCATAACATATTAAAGTGACCAACAACTTTTGCCATGCAACCTGTAGAAGCGCAAGACAGATTATTGCATAATCTCTAATCATACTACATATGGTGGCAAAATATGCATTATGGCGTGTCTATAATGGCTTTCCTATGTCGTGTGTTTGCGTCAGGATTATCCACGAAGATGGGTTCTCCGGAGATGATGTAAAGCAGTTTAAACCTGTGGTCTATAGCAACACCCTTCAGAGCCTCGCCACCATCTTGCGAGCCATGGAAACTCTTGGTATAGAGTACGCAGACAAGGACAGAACTGTATGTATTCACACATGCAGCACACAGTTCTTGTGAACTGACTTTAAAACTCATACCCTACACAGAGGTAATGAAGTGCAAGTGATGTGATAGAAGATTATCTTAAATACTCAGATGCAGTAAATGTTCAAACCTCTTAATTCTTAATAATCGAACTGGATTGATAGAACAATACAAGGAGGCAGAACACAAAAGTTAAAGTACCTTCTGTTAATGTATCAGTGCACGCTTGTTTTGATTTGCAGTGTTCTTTAATGTTTGCATTAGATTTTTTTCTGGTGATTGACCTCACCTTGTATTACCCAAACCCTCCTTCTCACATGATGATGCACTGAGCTACAGTGACACCTAGTGCATGAAATTAGAAAATATCATTGTGATCGCCAGTGCAGTGCACATTCAGTGGGTGTCCTGCTACACACTTATATGCATTTAACTGGATGTTTATAACCTTTTGCACGTGTTTATAGGCAGACGCTAAGATGATATTTGATGTGGTCGGTCGAATGGAAGACACGGAGCCATACTCAACAGAACTGTTGGGTGCCATGATGCGTGTGTGGTCCGATGCTGGAACTCAAGCTTGCTTTAACCGCTCTCGAGAGTATCAGCTTAATGACTCTGCCCAATAGTGAGTCTCTGTGTTATTCACACACAAATGCAATGAGCATGTCACTTTCAGGTGTAGTGTTTAACACCATATACATCATAATACGCCATTTAAAAATCTGTGTTTCAGTTATCTAGACAGTTTGCAGCGCATTGGAGCTCCAGATTACCTACCCACTGAACAGGATATTCTCCGAACCCGAGTCAAAACTACTGGCATTGTTGAGACAAATTTTTCCTTTAAGAACCTTAACTTTAGGTATGTATTGAGTTGTTATGTATTTCCTATGTTAAATAAATGTATTATTTGTTGTGATTGGATTTTTCTGCGCCTCCTAAAAGCATGTTATATCACCTTAACTCATATCTGCATAATATTGGTAAATATATAGAGCTGAATCTCTATTGATTCATCAGTACACAGCCCAAAAACTGCTCAGTGTAAATTAAGAGATATTATAGAGTTGTTAATATGACTTTCTGAAAAAAGTAAAAAGTCGTATCTGTAAACACACAAGGAATTCTTTTCATTCTCTTTTAGATGGTACACATCTGATATCTTTGGTCGACCTATTTTGTTTCTTAACACGCATTATGAGTTTTGACTTGATTCGATAGTGTTTTGTGTGTGTGCACACATGCGTGTACATGGCTTCACATGTGTCCTGAAAGTGTGTGATGTTTCGTCCCCAGGCTGTTTGATGTGGGGGGACAGAGATCAGAGAGGAAAAAATGGATTCACTGCTTTGAGGATGTGACAGCCATTATCTTCTGTGTGGCACTGAGTGGATACGACCAAATGCTCCATGAAGACGAGACCACGGTGAACTACTACACTCAGACAGCATACACCCGATCACTTAGACAGCATGCATACTCACATTATGACATTTAATGGTAAATTAACTTAAAGCACTCTTGTTTTCTTGTTTTTTTTTTTGACAATTTGTTTTCTAAAACAGTCCTTTGACGGTCAACCTAAAATTGATTTGAATCGCCAGAGTTTTTACCAGCGATAATAAACGTATTTTTAAAATAAACATGTATTTATTCATTTATGCTGATTATGCAATTGCAAATATGTTTGATTCAGTGTCTCCTCTCTCTTCTCTGCAGAACCGTATGCATGAGTCTCTTACGCTCTTTGACTCTATATGTAACAATAAGTTCTTTGTTGACACGTCCATCATCCTTTTCCTCAATAAGAAGGATCTGTTTGGAGAAAAGATTACAAAATCTCCCCTGAGTATCTGCTTCCCAGAATACACAGGTACAACAAATTTACAGGTGTAAAAAAAGGCTTGAAAACTCAGTTCATTAACATCTCATCCTGTCTTCATCTTTCCGACAGGCCCGAATACATTTGAAGCGGCGGCTACGTTTATACAGGGTCAGTTTGAAAGTAAGAATCGCTCTCCTAATAAAGAGATCTACTGTCATCTAACCTGCGCTACAGACACAGGAAACATCCAAGTGGTCTTTGATGCTGTAACTGACATCATCATCGCCAATAACCTGCGTGGCTGCGGCCTCTACTGAGCTCCGACTCCGCTTGTTGCCCTTCGAAATGGTAACAAGTGCCTGAACTGACACCCCTGTGACTTTGGCCAAGGCACTCCCTTGTTTCATTTCACTCTGTCTATTTTTGTCTTTTGTTCAGAATATGTATCCCTTATTTTCTTTTGTAGTTCTGTCAGTACATTGCTGGAGTAAATAACATATGGGTGTGCATGTATAGTGTAAAACGAGTGTTTGGCCAGGCATAGATGCTTTAAGCATGAGTGCATGTGTGTGTGTGAGTGTCAGTCACAACGAGTGAGAGTGTTTGTCAGGTGATAACACACACAAAGGTTCTCTGCAGTGTAAGAGACTTCCAAGTGCTGACATGATCCTACACTAAAATGATCTCAAAAGGAGGATCGGTGTCTCTTGCAGGCTTTTCTTAAAATCTAAAAACGGAGTGAATGAGAGCAAGATATATGGTGAATCATTTGGCAGAGGGGAATGTCATTTCAGAAACTGAATGTTGTCCAGGGGCAGCTCTTAAGCCAAAGTTGTTTGAGACCTGGCTTCGCCCTTTATTGGGTCTCTGCTCACTGGCTTCAGGCTGACAGAAAATGCCTTTCAGCGAATGAAGCCTCTTACAAAGTGTGATGTTGACAACATTCTCACTCAACATGAGCACAAATAGTTCAAAATCTCTTGATTTCTGTATAAATTATTCTGTAGTTTATTTATTTATATAATTATAAGCGCATGTATTTACATATTTTGTATGGCCCCACACTTTGTGCACCCTATCAATGTCGGGCTACGAATACAAACAAACTAGTTTGCAGACTTTAGATGGAGAACAGCGTAAATATTAAGACAGCAATTCAGATTCATATATAACTGAATTACTGAACGAATGAGCTACTGCTTCTTTTTATCTCACTCTCTTTAACTGATGATGTAATGACGTGTGAGAGTGTGTACAGATGCGTGTGTGATGCATGCACACTCTTTATTCAACCATGACCTGTTACTTAACCCAGTTTTCTTTTCCCGTTTCCCTCTTTATCTCTGCTGTGGATGAATTTTTTTGTTTGTTTGGTGCACTGAATGTTCTCCTTTCTTCCCTTGGGGTAATACTGCACTGTACTGCTGGGTTTAGTCTTCTGACCGACCGATGAAATGTTTACATTAAAAAAGAAAACACTTTAGCACCAACTACTGGCTGTGAACTGATTTGTCTGTCCCTCATGTAATGTAGTTAGTGTATTTCAACCATTATAATTACAGTAGTTACATAAATAGATCAAATAACATAAGTGTAAAAGATAAGAACAATATTATTCCAGCAAACACAGAACATTCCCATTTGGTTCCTTTTTGGGAACCAAATAAGAACGTTCTGGGAGCGTTCTTTTTTGTAACCAAAACCAACCTTCTCTGTTTCAGGGGGGTTTATTTTAAAGGTGCTGTAGAACGTGTTTTCAAAAGATGTAATATAAGTCTAATGTGTCCCCTTAATGCGTCTGTGAAGTTTCAACTCAAAATACCCCATAGAATTTTTTTTATTCATTTTTTTAACTGCCTATTTTGGGGAATCATTATAAATGCGCCGATTCAGGCTGCAGCCCCTTTAAATCTCGTGCTCTCCGCCCCCGGAGCTCGCGCTTGCCTTAACCAGCATAAACAAAGTTCACACAGCTAATATAACCCTCAAAATGGATCTTTACAAAGTGTTCATCATGCAGCATGTCTAATCGCGTAAGTATGGTATTTATTTGGATGTTTACATTTGATTCTGAATTAATTTGAGGCTGTGCTCCGTGGCTAAAGCTAACATTACACACTGTTGGAGGGATTTATAAAGAATGAAGTTGTGTTTATGAATTATACAGACTGCAAGTGTTTAAATAATAAATAAAAAATGGTAACTTTAACCACATTTAACAGTACATTAGCAACATGCTAACAAAACATTTAGAAAGGCAATTTACAAATATCACTAAAAATATCATGTAATCATGGATCATGTCAGTTATTATCGCTCCATCTGCCATTTTTCGCTGTTGTCCTTGCTTGCTTACATAGTCTGATGATTCAGCTGTGCACAGATCCAGACGTTGATACTGGCTGCCCTTGTCTAATGCCTTGAACATGAGCTGGCATATGCAAATATTGGGGGCGTACATATTAATGATCCCGACTGTTACGTAACAATATTTTTAATTCTAGGGCACCTTTAATAACCTAAAGAGAATCTATACAAGACCCTCTCAGGTCACTGTGATTTTGCCAAGTAAGACTTCTTCCTGGAACAACATTCCAATCAACCAATCAGATTTGAGGGACAAGTTTACCATTTATGTCAGGTTAGTCTTGCAACCAGGGTTAGGTGCTTCTACATCAATATTATTCACCTATCTTTCCCATCTGATTTTAGGGATAAGTTTTGGGTTGGATTAGGTTAAGGGGTAGGAATATGGTTAAGGCTAAATTTTCAGACAGGAATGTTGTTCCAGGATCAATAAAATATGTTGATCCATCCAGGAACATGTCTTACTTGCCAAAATCACGGTGACCACTTTGTCAAATTTTAGGTTTTAATTTATAACCAAACACTAACGTTCCCAGAACGTTCTGGGAACCAAAATTGTTTTCTTGGATGTCTAGCTTTCCTTTTATATCCACATGACTACCGAATGACATCCCAAGCCCTACACTCTTCATATGACGCTCACACGTGATTGTGACGCACGAACGAGCGATTCCATTTATTTCCAGACAAGATTTATCCACGAAAGCATCATACATACATTCGTGAGAAATTCAGCTGGGAAAATGGACCAGTGTGACTGTTCTAAAAGTAAGTATATAACCCGAATATAAATATGTCTGTAATCTAAGTGAAACGCGGTGACGCGCACGCATCTTCAGGAAATGTAAGACATTTGTCTGTTCTAGCTGGATCTTGTAACTGCGGGCAAAACTGCAAATGCACCAACTGCGCGTGCGCACATGGCAAGAAAAGTGAGTCGAATAATTAACGCTTTGGATTATTAAACATCACTTAAGCCACAGTTCTGCAGAATTAAATCATTTTTCCCCTTTTAGACCCGGTAGGTTGCGGCAGTTGTCCATCTGAATGCAGTAAAAAGGGCACGAAAGGCTGCGAGAGCGCGTGCAAGGACAAGGAGAAATCGTGCGACACAAGATGCTGCAAATGAAAGGCTGTGATATGCGCTGTGACACTGTGCTCCTTTAATAATAAAAGCAATTCTATCGTGTTCTCCCGTATTTGTTGTGATTATTTATGAGCTAAAAGAATGCATTTTGAGCTGTAACCTTATTTCTCATCCATACAGGATGCGCTCATTACATGAACACTAAATAGATAATATTAGCAGGTCGAAACTGTAAGAACAGAACAGCTTGTTGAAAACCTCAGAAAACTCAGTTATACTTATTTTATCATGCATGGTGTTATGCTGCTTACCAACATTTGAATGCATATAAGGTGTGTGCTTTCTGTGTAGTTTCCTAGACCAAAAAAGGGGTTCAAACATTTGATGTCAAGGGCCTCCAAAATCCCCTTGTGAGGGACCCCATACTTAAAATATAAATGCAGATTTGTATGTATACATTTCCATTTGACACTGTGACACAAAAGTAAAAAGACAACGACATTTTTTTCAGGAACATCAAGGTATTTATGGTATAGAGGGTTTATCAATTTCCCGGCGGAACGCGCTCCCTCAGCTGGACTAAGTGGCAAAAGAACCTGCATGAGTGGATTTAACAGGGGAAACTGCAAAAACACGAGTAAAACAAACAATTACACTAAGGTTGGGCTCGAAAGTGTTCCTTATAACATGTCAAAGAAACCTAATCCATAGATATTGATTGACAGGAGTCGTGTTTCCTAACATCTATGTGTCTGATTTCGATGCCGGGGAAATACATAAAGCAAATCGGCCTGTGAACGCTTTATATACCGGTATAAGACCGCAGGTCTAAATCGAAGTGATCACTTATCAATGTTATATCATCCTGAGACCCAGAAAAAATAGTTTTTTGAATTTAGTAGCCTATTTTTCACGTCATTATATTGTTTAGAGCATAAGAAACAAATGAATAAATAACATTTTTGAAAAATTATATTTTATGTTATGCTATGTCATCTGTGGAGGACACCAGAACTAATTTGTAAAAAAAAATAATAATTTTAATCACCAATAAATGTTTAGGCTTCAGGATTGTTTTTATCCAAACTTTGTTTAAAGATGATTCTCAATTATGTTATGAAAGATTTAATGGAACGAATTGATATACAATTTTACTTCATGCAATATGTGGGTAAAATTGCCATACATGGATTTTCCAATTCGATACAATGTATCTATACACTGTATCTAATTTGCATATTAATGTGTTCTTGGAGCAACATGTAATGAAAAAAGAAGTGTAATAATGGGAGCAATGATAGGCAACATTTTCATAATAATATCTAATAATTAATAGGAATATTGATATAAATTTTATTCCCTATTCACTTGTTGTATCTCCTAAAATGCCTGATAAACATGATTTAAGTCCTGGTGTCCTTCACAGATGTCATGTATGAAATCAATGTCCTGTTTCGTAACAGAAAGTCATATTTTGATTAGAAACCCCATAACATTTTCCTGAGATGGTGATTTATGTTTTATTAAACAATTTGAAAATTAATCAGATTTAAATGATAATTACAAAATATATTTCCATAAGAGTGCTAATTTTCATTGACAGTCATAAAGACCAAGAAGTTGTTGTTTTCATGGCGAAACCTCTATCAATTTGGTATCACTGCAAAGCCCTGAATGTGCTCTTTACAGGACATCCACACTTAAAACTGTGACCTGTATGATGTCAGAGAAAATCACTAAAATATAATGTCCACTACAGAGGACAGAAGTCTATTCCTGGGTCCCAGGAGGATATATTTCGTCATATAGTCCAGCCCTAAAACTTGTATAGTTTTTGTCAGTGTTTATTTTAAAACACCCAATTATTATGCAGAATATAAGATGCCAAATATTTAATTGATGAGTTGTCAACACAACATATAACAATACAATATATACGGTATGATTTTTACCTCAAAATCCAACATTTTGACACAAAATTATAACTACAAAACACGTTTCTCTGCCTGAAGTCCAGCTGTTTCTGTGAATTGCAGCGACCTATTTGCTTCTTTTTTCTGTAGCTTTCATCAGTCTGTAAAAATATACCTCAGGTTTTGTGTCAAAGCTATTTGTACAGTCAGTCACAAAGCTTTTTCCTGTTTTGGATGTGTTTTGTGTGTTTTTCGCTGCATTCATACTGAAAACCAATGCTGCCACAGTGCCCCTCATTCTTTTGCCACTCAGTGGGCGTGACCGCAGTCTTAACCGCCGATGGTGGCGTCACGTGCATACCCTCTATATAAAGAATTATCCATTATTTTAAAATTAATCTAATAATAATAATACATCCAAATAATGATGTTTTGTTGTATCACATTATCGAACTAATGAATAAATAAATAGCTTCAAAATGTCATCCTAGAGCTTTCAATCCAAATACAGTATTTGTAGGACAGAAGAGTGACAGAGATAAAAGTAACAATAAAAAAACATTTTTGGATGATGATAACGATAACATAAGTAAGATGCTGAACAAAAGCATAAACTAAGACAGGGAAACTGTTTTATTTTAATGTAAAAACCAGAGCCGTTAAATATTTTTTAATATATTTTTTCAACAGCTCTGGTTAAAAACTAACAGGCCTAACGTTACACTACTAAAATATTTGACAGTTAAAACCTCGAGCTCGTTTCCAATCAAGATCAAGAGCGTCACATTAGCCACGCCTCTGTACTGTGACGAGCCAATGATATTACCGCACACACTTGTCACGCAGAAGAGCTTGAAGAGACGCTGTCAAATGACTGACGTGTTTATATTTAATTTGATAACGAATTATATGTAGTGGACGCTTTTGTAGCCTGAGAGTGTAGCAAATGTTTGAATGACCTTCTAGTCGGGAACCACGACAGTATTTTTCATGTTGTCATCATCATCATAGCGGCCATTGTCTGCGGAAGTAGTTTTGTGTGCCAGTTAAGATAATAACGCCTATCTGTATTAGAATGGGCCGTGAATTGAAAGGTATGACGAACTCTCTTATCATTTTAAGAAGTTATAGCGTGCTGTCTTCAGAATGAATGCACCATATTTGTAATAGACAGTCCTGGGGTCAGTGACCGATCACATGCCGGTCAGTATGTTTGGATTTGGACGCCTCTCCGCCGAGGGGAAAATCGGAATCGCGTCGGGGGTTGTTTTTTTCTCAATGCTGATGTCCAGAACATTAATCTCGGAGCGGGTTGACGTAGGAACGCGTGCTTCGCTGTTTCGTGTTCAGTTTCTCCTTTTCATCAACTCCCTGCTGCTCCTCGGTTCGCTGTACATCTGGAAGCGCGTGGTGAGGCGGCTGTGCGGAACCAGAGGCGCGCCTTCTGTCCCGCAGAGATGTTGGCGTCTTCTTGTCCTGCTGTTTCTCACTCTCGTGCACGGGAGCTACCTATGCATGTTTTTCCTCGTGGATACGGAGCCACACTGGTTTTCAATTTTGAGTTTTTCCTGTTTGGGGATTTATGTCATCCTATTGTTCTTCCTGTTTGTTTTTGGCTGCCTAAACCGCCTTCACAGGCTTCTCTCACGCAGGCGAGGTGAAGAGGATGCGGTCGCGAGCGGATCAGCCAGCCAGACAGTGCTGGCATTGATAGTAACAGCAATATTGGCAGCGTATGGGTTGGTAAATGCAGCCCAACCTCCACGTGTAATTGAGGTGGAGATCCCAGTGGAGAAGCTGCCTGAGTCTTTGAACGGCCTCAGGTTTGTGCTTCTGTCCGACATACATCTGGGACCTACAGTAGGCCGCTCCAAACTGCAGCGCATTGTGACTATGGTGAACGAGCTGAACCCAGGTAATTACATCTTGTATCAGATTCATGTTTGAAAAAATGTTAAAGGGATAGCTCACCCAAAAATAAAAATTCTGTTACTCACATGTCATTCCGACCCCGTATGATTTTCTGTTTTGGTTCCCCAGGGGGAAAAAAGTTCATTTCCATAATGTACTTAAAGTGCTCTATTTCCATGCACTTATTTTGTACTTAAAGGGTTAGTTCACCCAAAAATGAAAATTATGTCATTAATGACTCACCCTCATGTCATTCCAAACCCACAAGACCTCCGTTCATCTTCGGAACACAGTTTAAGATATTTTAGATTTAGTCCGAGAGCTTTCTGTCCCTCCATTGAAAATGTATGTACGGTAGACTCTCCTTGTCCAGAAAGGTAATAAAAACATCATCAAAGTAGTCCATGTGACATCAGTGGGTCAGTTAGAAGTTGTTGAAGCATCGAAAATATATTTTGGTCCAAAAATAACAAAAACTACGACTTTATTCAGCATTGTCTTCTCTTCCGGAATCCTTTCCATTGAATTGATTCCATTGAATCCTTTCATCTGTCGGCATTGGTAATGAACTTTTACATCGCCATGGTTGTTTTTGTCGATTAGGACATCCGCGACATGCACACTTACGCACCATTTAAAAAAATATAGCAATTACCAAAATACAAACAATGTAGAATAGCTTGAATACAGCGTCAGACTGTAAATGAAGCTCTGGCGCACCAGATAACACGTCAGCAGCTTCTTACATCAGCAGGAGTCATGAACCACACTCCGGAGCAGAAGGGGGCGGTAATGCACCAATAAGCTGGATGCCAACCCCTGTAAAACAGGAAAGAAGAAGAAGCGGAGTCGTGAACGCGAATTAACAACAGACCCGGAAGAGAATACAATGCTGAATAAAGTCATAGTTTTTTGTTATTTTTGGACCAAAATGTATTTTTGATGCTTCAAAAACTTCTAACTGACCCATTGATGTCACATGGGCTACTTTGATGATGTTTTTATTACCTTTCTGGACATGGACAGTATACCGTACATACATTTACAATGCAGGGACAGAAAGCTCTTGGACTAAATCTAAAATATCTTAAACTGTGTTCCGAAGATGAATGGAGGTCTTACGGGTTTGGAACAACACAAGGGTGAGTCATTAATGACATAATTTTCATTTTTGGGTGAACTAACCCTTTAATATACTAAAAAAATCTTCTTTAGTACTTCTTAAGATAATATTAAGAACATCTAAGTGTACTCAACTGTGCTATTTTGAGACACCATGAAATATGAACTAAAATATGCTTTTAATATACTATCTCTGTATTTAAAAAAATCTATAGTACATTTGAACCTATAGTGTACTACAAGTGGTAACTAAATATATTTTTTAAACACAGAGATAGTATATTAAAAGCACAAATGATGATTTTTAACTCCAACCGTTGCGGTCTGTCAGCCGTATAATGCGTGTCAATGGGAACACAATTTATAAGATTTAAAAAACATGTATAGACAAATCCAAATGAAACCCTGCAGCTCATGACGACACTATGATGTCCTAAGACACGAAACGATCGGTTTGTGTGAGAAACCGAACAGTATTTATATAATTTTTTACCTCTAATACACCACTATGTCCAACTGCGTTCAGTTTTGGGTGGACTATCCCTTTAACATGTTCCTGACATTGAATTTTACTCTTCTTGCTGTAGATGTCGTGGTGATTGTCGGTGATCTGACTGACTCTCAGGTGACTCGATTAAGGAGCGCTGCAGAACCACTGGGAGAGATGAAGGCTCGACTGGGCTCCTATTTTGCTACAGGTCAGTCTTTGTAGCTGTATGACATAAAAGGAAATAATCATTTATATATAACTATATTTTTTGTGCACATTGTGCATTTTTACACAGTGTTGTGTATATAATCGTACAATAGACTCTATTGCATGTTTTTTTACATGCTCATGCACAAAAAAGAAAAAAAATCATCTTGCACTGTTCCCCAGCCAGCTGCTTGACTTACAATGTTTCTCTTTGCACATGTACAGTTTTTATGTGAAAGCATTTGTATACTTTTATGTATAGTAACTATTTATATATAGTACATGTATAGTCTGACTCTTTCATTAGGCTAGTTGTGTATAAGTTTATAGTGTCTGTATTTATGTAGCACCGTGATCCTGTGAGGCACAACATTTCATTCCACTTTATGTATGTTAGCGGAATGACAATAAAGCTCAACTTGACTTGTAACTTTCAGGCAATCATGACTACTACACTGCTGATGTTGAAGGCTGGTTTGAGCTCTTGCACTCAATGGGGATTGAGGCTCTTCACAACAGCAATGCAAAAGTGTTCCGCCCTGAACGACCTCAAGACTGGATTTGCCTTGCCGGCATTGACGACCTCGAAGCCCGCATGTTACGGTCAGTCCACAATGATATCAACTAAGGCTCATTTGAATGTATGCAAATCTGGTGCATGTGCTTTGCACTGGGCTCATGTTAGTAATGTGATTTTGGTTAAAGATACCCAGGCCATGGCATGGATGTTGAGAAAGCTCTTAGTGGCTGCAGTGCAGAGAGCCCTATAATTCTTCTTGCACATCAGCCTCATGCTGCCAAACAGGCCCTTCAGCAAAGGCCAGACATCAGCCTGGTACTCTCAGGTATGTAAATTTCAACTAAAATATTGTGGTCTTTAAAGTGAAAATTTAGGAGTGTACTGCTGAAGAGTACTGCTGTGTCCTCTACTGAGCTCTAAAATGCAATTTTGCATTTGTGTAGGTCACACACACGCTGGTCAGCTGTTCCCTCTCACCATCCTGGCATTCCTGATGAATCCATTTTTCTGTGGACTCTACCGTGTCTCTGAACACACTATGGTCTACGTGACCTCCGGAACCGGTTATTATGGCATTCCAATGAGAATCGCAAGCCGTTCAGAAATCACAAACATTATACTGAAACGTGCTTGAGAGCACACAAACAGTGCAGGGCTGAAACACACATTCTCATCCATACATCTTCATTACCTCATCACACTGCATGCTGTAACACAATTAAACATGTATTACATTACATAGTAATGTATGCATAATTCTGTGATGCACCAGTCACATATACTAGTCTGTTGAAGTTTGCACTGATTTGCTTGAAAATCTTATTTACTATACAAAGAATGAGACATTTAGCAAGAGGTTTTAGTTGTCTTTTTTTTTTTAATGAACGTGGTATTGTAATTTGTTTGCCAAAACATGCTAAGAAATTAAGCATTTATTATGAGAATATTCACGTTCCAAAGTGCCAGTTTTTTAAATATTAATTTGTATGTATTTGTACTGTTTTACCCTTTTAATTACAGACCATTACACACACTATAGCAAAACATCAGCCTAAGAATTTATCTTTTCTACTTTAATCCAGTAAAAAAAAGCCTTCATATTGCAAACATGTTTTTATATATTTGCAAATGTACTTACTAAATACAAAAACATCAACACTTGTGCAATGAAAAAAAATAAAAGATGAGAAATATATTTGCAACTGAAGATATGTTTATTTAATTGGTACTACATTGTTACACGATTAAGTATAGAAAGTTTGATAATGCATGTACATAAACAATATATTTACTTTTCGATTTACGGTTTTATTTTCCTCAAAACAAAAAAGATCCTGGCAAGCAACTGTCTATTTCTCAGGTGGAGGAGCTTTTCTCTTCACGGCCCGAGTCAGTGACTGATGTACCACCGGATAGAGTTTGTGACAGCCGTCCATGCAGGTTCTCACAGCATCAGCCAGCGTGTCTTCCCGCATCTCCCCGTCCGCATTCAGACCAGACACTTGATTCAGATTGGGAAGCAGAGCCACGGTGACACATCCCTGGTTATCACCGTATCCCTCCTTCCAGGTCCCACACTCCTCTGAGTATGATGGGTCAACGAGACACGTGTTTCCATTCTGCCGCAGCGCACAACCCAACACCACGTCGTACATTTCAATACCGCCATCCGCCAGGGCCATAGAGGCGCAGGTCACCGCATGAGCAAGAATAGAGCCGTCATTCTCCAAAACGATGACATTAACCTCAATCTGCGAGCGTGGGTATCTGTGCAGGCAAACTCCTGGCTGCAAACTCTCCAGTAGAGTCGCGGACAGATCTCTTTCCTCGCTGCCTTGGATCCAGGCACCCCGTTTCATACAGGAAAACGGCGCGAGCCTGAAGTCGCAAACAAGGCGACCCGTTTTCATGTCTGTTTCATCCTTGCGTTCAGTTTCCTTCGGTCCGTACACCGAGCATATGATCTTGGTGTTTCCAGCCTCGAGGTACGCAGAGCCCTTTGCCTGGCTGATCAGCCCGCAGCGCGCAAACACTGGCCGCACGTCTCCATTCGCTCGGACGCCCTGCCTGCTGCTGGCCACTGGAACTTTGTCTGGGGAAAGAAAGAGCAGCGGGGACTGCGACTCCTCCGGTCCACGGATACGTCTTGTGTCAACAGGCATTTTCAATAAAACCACGTGTTTACTGAAACATAACTTCTCAGAAGCGACACAGTCCAGGTCTTGTTCTAGGGATCAAATGTACGCGACAGTACACTGCTGGAAATGCTCTACCGCCATCTGTCGAATAGGCGTGACATGACGCACAGCGGGACTTCGAGATAGGGCAGTGTGGGTTGTGTAGCTAAAATGTTTCATTTCAAAGTTAATTTTTGTTGCACATTATATATATATGGCGGTTTATGAAAATATAAATTAAGATAAAACTCAGTTTGTTTGTGAAGTTACATTTTCTTTGCTTAGTTTAAAGAGTTAGTTCACCCAAAAATGAAAATTCTGTCATTTATTAGGCTATAATACCCTCATGCCGTTCCACACCCGTAAGACCTTCGTTACACTTACGAACACAAATTAAGATATTTTTGTTGAAATCCGACTCGGTGAAGCCTGCATAGCCAGCAATGACATTTCTTCTCTCAAGACCCATTAATGTACCAAAAACATATTTAAATCAGTTCATGTGAGTACAGTGGTTCAATATCTATATTATAAAGCGACGAGAATATTTTTGGTGCGCCAAAAAAACCCAAAATAATGACTTATATAGTGATGGCCGATTTCACAACACTGCTTCAGGTAGATTCAGAGCATGAATCAGCTATCAAATCATGATTCGGAACGCGTCAAACGGCTGAAATCACGTGACTTTGACGCTCCGAACCGCTGATTCATAACGCTGAAGCAGTGTTTTGAAATCGGCCATCACTAAATAAGTAGTTATTTTGGCGCACCAAAAATATTCTTGTCGCTTTATAATATTAATATTGAACCACTGTACTCACATGAACTGATTTAAATATGTTTTTAGTACATTAATGGATCTTGAGAGAGGAAATGTCATTGCTCCCTGCAGGCCTCACGGACAGGCCCGGATTAAGAACACATTGGGCCCTGGGGCTATAGCAACACCAAGGGCCCCCTTTCATATGATTGCCAAGCCACAGTGTCTTGTACCACAAGAATTTGTTTTTTATTGTTATTATTTTTATATTTTTACAAATTTCATTTTATCAAATCATTTTATATAAGCACAAGCACACTAAATATTCCATGCTATTTTACATATTTTAAAATATATTTAACATAAAATATTTAACATATTTTGAAATTGTATTGCATATATTGCTGACACAATAATTCTTTCTTCTTATTAACACAAAATAAACTATTTTGAAGAATGTGGGTAACCAAACAGTTGATGGTCCCCAGTGATTTCCACATTATATATATTTTTTTTCCTACTATGGAAATTAATGGGGACCAGCAACTGTTTGGTTACCCACATTCTTCAAAATAGTTTATTTTGTGTTCAACAGAAGAAAGAAACTCATTCAGGTTTAAAACAACTTGAAAGTGAGTATGATGACAGGATTTTAATTTTTGGGGTGAACTATCCCTTTAGGGACAAGGGTCCGCATGCTAACTATTAGGATGCTGTCACGACCTGCACGCGTCCGATTTTCTCAACTGACTTCAGACATAACCAACTGTGTTTATGTAAACCTTGACGCGAAAGAAGTCCAGTAGTCAGGTGCTGTTTGACAGGCTTAAGTTTGTGTGCACGCTTCGGGTGTATGGGGTCAGAAAAAGCGCATAGAACAGCACACGAATGACATGTTTAACTGGCAGGGCTTTAAAGCACATGCAAATAAAGAACTTTTGTGCAGTGTCCCGTGAGTAACTCTACCGCTGTGTTAACGTGTGATGTGAATGTGAATGTGTCGAGGTCGAGTTGTACGGATGGAGGCACCAGAACTGCAACTGATAGAATGTGCTTCAAAGGCAGATAGTGGAGACAAGTCACTCGACATTGGTGTTCGTCAAAAAAACAGTAGGAAAGTTAATTCAGGGTTTTTACACGGGTGATGATGATGATGGGAGAAAAACACTGACATTGTGAATTCAAACGGCAATAAAATCAATCGACTCGTAAACTGTAAATGTTGAAAACACCTTACGTTTTCATGAGAAACAATTACTATCCGAATAGGGCTTAACTCGTTATAAGAATAATAACTTGCTGCAGCTGCTATCTCACCTTTTTCAACGTCTAAAGCACACAGATCGGCGACGGTGTCGGTGGGTGAAGATAATTGTGAGCTGCCGCTGCGCGCGGGGTCTTCCACTGGCTCGGATGTTTTATGTGAACCGAAGAAGTTAGTTTTGGTATTTTTGCTGTAAGATTAGCATCCCTTTTTCTCCCTTTCAAGCTTATTTTTCCTTTTTTGCGCACCACTTTTTTAATCATTTGAACACCAGCGAGGCTGAAAAAGCAATAAAGGCCAAATTTCTAGTCTACATGAGATAGCATAACGCAAAGAGGCGTTTCCCGATGTCATGGCACGAATTGTAAAGTGATTTTGATTGGACGATGATTTATCAGTCAGGCACATTTTCCAATCATTTTTTCTTGTTATTTTATTAGACACAAATCAAACACCTATGACTTGTCAATCTCATTTCCTCCAGCCAATCACGGGCCCCCTCTACCCGCGGGCCCTGGGGCTTCAGCCCCACCTAGCCCTTATGTTAATCCGGCCCTGCTCACGGAGCCATCGGATTTTAACTAAAATATCTTAATTTGTGTTCCGAAGATTAACGAAGGTTTTGCGGGTGTGGAGCGGCATGAGGGAGTAATAAATTAGAGAATTTTCATTTTTGGGTGAACTAACCCTTTAAATTTGCATTAGGTTGCATTTGCAAACTATTAATAGCATATTTCTAGATAAATATTATTTTAAAATCCGAATAAGTGTTATTTAAATTCTTTCAAAAAGAAAAATGTAAACACCGCGAAGTATAAGCTCACAAACAAACTACTAGACACGTGCCTCAAGCAGAGCTTCAAATGAATATTTGCTCAGAGGTTTCGAACAGGGTCGCAAGACGAGCACTAATTGAATTTAGCCGCAGCGTTTCACGTTAGAAAATAACACCATCCTGACGTGAATTCCTGTTGTTCTGGACAAAACGCAGCTCTCGTTTGATAAGGCAGTTGCAGCAGTCTCTCTTGTGTGAAATCAGAAGCAAATTCCTCCTAACATGCATATGTAGAGGAGCAATCATTTAGACTCGGAACCCACCGTTTCAAACGCTAGCAAGGCTTTACAATATTTCTCACCTTGGGATGACATTTTTAAGGGGTCTTACTTGAGACAGCCTCACGCGCTATACTAAACAGAAGTGATTTTACAGCAGACAAGTGTGGATGTGTTGGACGTTGCATTATTAAAGAGGGAAGCTTCTTGTATTGTTTGCGTCTTAGAATAGCTACTGTAGAATTCTAATATCTTCCGTCTTTCGTACTGAGGATGGAGGAACTGGCCCGGGAGAGTATACGCAGCATCAGTCTGCTATCCAAACCTGCGCGGGGTTCGGACGTCCCGCGACTGGGCTCCTTTGGGGCCATTTTCATCATGCTTAAATCTGCCCTCGGCGCGGGACTCCTCAACTTTCCATGGGCTTTTGAGAAGGCTGGCGGGGTGAACACAGCCATCAGTGTGGAGATGGTGCGTTGTAATTCCGATAAACGTAGATAAATCTTTTTTTTTTTTCTTTTTTTTTTTGCTCTAGGGCACTTGCAGGTAGGCCTATAAAAAAAAAAAAAAAAAAAAAAAAAAAGACCAGGGGCCGGTTGCATAAACCACTTAGACTAGTCTTAAAAGTTAGGACACTAATGTTTTTTCTTGAAGAGGGGTCCTAATTTTTTAAAGTCTGTTACATAAAAAGGTACACTGGTGTAATTTGAATTGGAAAAATAACATTGATTACCCCTTGGTTAACTGCAAGTTGGTCAAACTAGTTAATATAGTGACTAAGTTTATGCAACTGGCCCCAGACCAGCTAAGAGACTGCTTAGGTTGGTTTATCATAGTTTTGTCTAGCAGAGAGCAAAGTTGCATTCGTATTTTTTTCTTCATATTAAAGGATTAGTTCACTTTTAAATGAAAATTAGCCCAAGCTTTACTCACACTCAAGCCATCCTAGGTGTTTGACTTTCTTCTTTCTGATAAACACTCTCGGAGATATTTTAATAAATATCCTGATGCATCCGAGCTTTATAATGGCAGTGAACAGGTCCAACGAGTATGAGCTGAAGAAAGTGCCTCCATAAAAATATCCTTAAAAAAATCAATATTTAACAAGTTATTAAGTAAAATATCTAGCTTCCGCCAGACCGCCTTCTGTTCAACGTATGAAGAAAGTGTAAAACTCTTGCATTTCAAAAAGCTTATGCTACATCCTATGCCTTACCTATTCAACTTACGGAAAAAGTGTAGCTGAAGCAACGCCAGTTTACACTTTATTCGTAACTTGAATACAGAAGGTGGTCTGCAGAAGCTAGATATTTTACTTTATAATTTGTTATAATTTGTTTTTACACAAACACATCACTTCACTTCAGAAGGCCTTTATTAACCCCCCGGAGCCGTGTGGAGAACACGTTTATGATGGATGGATGGATGCACTTTCTTGAGCTTCATACTTGTTGATCCTTCTCACTGCCATTATAAAGCTCAGATGTGTCAGGATATGTATTAATATATCTATAATTGTGTTCATCAGAAAGAAGAAAGTCATATACACCTAGGATGGCTTGAGGGTGAGAAAAACTTGGGGTAATTTTAATTTTAAAGTGAACTAATCCTTTAATTTTGTGAAGATTACTACGGTTTTTGTATTGAGAATTCTGTACA
Source organism: Chanodichthys erythropterus (assembly GCF_024489055.1). Classification (NCBI taxonomy): domain Eukaryota; kingdom Metazoa; phylum Chordata; class Actinopteri; order Cypriniformes; family Xenocyprididae; genus Chanodichthys; species Chanodichthys erythropterus. The sequence continues at coordinate 35,097,824 of NC_090231.1, read as the reverse complement.
AGCATTTGGGTAATTTCTCAGTCAATCATCTTTTGAGATGTACGAATGTATAGTTTATAATTTGTATATTCCACATTACAGTGAGAATGTGATGCTGTTATTTACACTAATGAAATGAAAGAAAAAAAGCAATGGTCTTTAATGTTCATGCAACACTTTAGCCAAGAAACAACCCACATAAAGCCTTACACAGCAAGTGCTAATGTGAATGCAGCTGGTTTAAAGCAATTTAACATCTTTCTCTCTTTCTCAGGTGTCTCTGGTATTTCTGATAAGTGGGTTGGTCATACTTGGCTACGCCTCTTCAATCAGTCGGCAGAACACGTATCATGATGTGGTGCGAGAGGTGTGTGGACAGAGGATCGGCCATCTGTGTGAAATCTGCTTTGTTTTCAACCTCTTCATGATCTCTGTGGCCTTTTTGGTGGTTGTGCAGGATCAACTGGATAAATGTAAGTTGTATGTGTGTGCTCTGTGGTTCCATATGTGAGTAACTGGAACAGATAAATGTGTATATGCAGACAAAGATATATTTCCCCCCTTGTCTGTGCGTTTCAGTGTGTCTGTCTCTGTATGAGACCGTGACGGGAAACACAGAAGGAGAGATGCCATATCATTGGTACACAGATCACCGTTTTGCACTCTTTCTCATGTGCTTCATTATCATCCTTCCACTCTCTATTCCCAAAGAGATCGGCATCCAGAAATACACCAGGTGCGCTGAAAGCTGTCACATAAATCTGCGACTCCCTAATCATATCAGTTTAAGGTCTAAGGACTGCATAGATCCTTTGCTCTCCCACCTCTGTCCAACTTAGAGTTGCTGTATCTATCACTATCTCTGATCTCTTAATGTTTATTTATGTTTAATTGCCAGTGTATTGGGAACTCTGGCTGCTACATACCTGAGTATAGCTGTAATTGCAAAGTATTATCTGAAAGATGAGCACACAGCAGACCTCACACCAGAGCACAGTCAAGGGTGAGTTCTATGTGCACGTTTGCGGTAAAGTTGTGTGCATGTATACATTGTTCATGTCAGTGGTTTATTTGGGTTCTTGTGTTTGTAACAGATTGGAATCATTGGCCTCCATGTTCAGTGTGGTTCCTACCATCTGTTTTGGTTTCCAGGTCAGATTCTATAAAAAAGTATTTCTTTCTTTACATCACTGGTGCATTATTTGCACTTATGTGTCACCATTATGATTGCTCAAAGCTTATATGCTGTAATCATTATTTATATTACAGTGCCATGAAGCTTGTATTGCAATATACAGCAGCATGGAAAACAAAAAGATGACACATTGGATTTTCATCTCAGTCACGTCTATGATTTTCTGCCTGCTTATTTATACTCTCACAGGTGAGTCAAATCACTATCCTCTGTGATATTATGTGCATATTTGAAGACTTCAGATGCAAAAGCCTCTAAGTGCCATCTGAAATTTTCTTCTAAAATGAGCATTTTTATCAAGCTCATATGTTTAGGTTCAGTAATTTCACTTTAATGGCAATTAATAGGTCCTTTTCATTGCCATTAAAGTGAAATAACAACAAAAACTTGATACAAATGCTCATCTTATAATAAAATTTCAGATGGCACTTAGAGGCTTTTGCATTTGAAGCCTTCATTTGTAGAGCTCATCGTTACCTATATTATTATTATTATTATTATTATTATAAATATTTTCCGGTGAATTTTTGTCTTAAACTGAGAGACTGACACTTGATTGCAATATGGCAGGTGTGTTCGGTTTTCTTACATTTGGACGGGAAGTAGCCTCAGATATCCTGATGTCATATCCTGGAAATGATGTAGTGATGATTATTGCTAGGCTGCTGTTTGGGATTTCGATCATCACCATCTATCCTATAATATTGCTTTTGGGAAGGTATTGTAAACTACAAATAAATGTGCATAGCTCATTGCGCACACACACACACTCACTGTGTACACACACTCATGTGTCAATGATTGCGTCTTGTTCACAGGGCAGTGATCCTAACACAAATATTGCGCTTTTGGGAACGACGGGCCATAATGACGTCTGTGTTTGAGAGTCGGTGCCGTCTGATTCTGACACTTCTCTGGATCACTGTGACTCTCCTCATCGCCATCTATGTACCAGACATGAGTGAGGTCATCAGCGTAATCGGGGGAATTAGTGCCTTCTTTATATTTATCTTTCCTGGTGAGACACTCAATGAAACAATTACAATCTCACCAACACACAAGCACTACCATTCAAAAGTTTGGGGTTGGTACGATTTCTTAATGTTTCTGAAATGGTTTTGCTGCATTTATTGGATTAAAAATAAAGTAAAAACAGTAATTTTGTGAAATATTATTACAGTAATTAATAGAATCACTTTTCTGTTTGAATATCTTTTAAAATGTATTTCAGTCTAATGACGGTAAAGCTGAATTTTCAGCATCATTACTCCAGTCTTCAGTGTCACATGATCCTTAAGATTTAATGCTTAAGAAACTTTATTCTTTATTATTATCATTGTCGATAATATTGAGGATGTTGAATATTTTTGAGGAAGCCGCAGATTCTTTAACGAATTTAAAGTTCAAAAGAACATTTGTTTGAAATAGAAATCTTTTGTAACAACATTTTCAACTTTTCTAATAACTTTTCTTTCACTTTTGATCACTATTACGCATATTTGCTGAATAAATGTATATTTACACACACACACACACTCAAAAAGACCATGAAATGGCATTGACCAAGCTGACTTTTTGCAGGACTGTGCCTCATTTTTGCCATGCAGACAGAACCTGTACATCACAGGATGAGGTGCGTAACATCTATGTTGTCTTATGTATGCGTAAAGAGACCCGCCAGGAAATTAAAATGTCACTTGGCTCTATTATTTTTCATCATATATTGATGGTACTTCTAAAAGCATTCATATGAATCACTTTCTCTTATACACACTTTCTTCCTATCATTTTGTTTGTTTCTTTCAGAACCTTCTTGACAGGTTGGGGTGTGGTAACTGTCATTACTGGAGCTTTTATCTTTGGTCAGAGCACAACTATAGCTGTTATGGAGCTGATGCACAAGTTTTAATGTTCATCATCATCATCATCATCATAATTTGCAATATCATTGTCTCAGAAAAATGTGTCTATATACAGTATTTGATTGATGGATAAACGATACGATACTTCAAACTGAAGATGAGTGGCAACTACATACTTTTCAGAAGAAACTGTTACTGCTCAGTTTGATTTGTGTGTGTGTGGCTAAGACAAGCATATGAAGATTTTTGTTTATATATTTATTATATTGTGTAGGTTTAGACAAGAATAATACTTTTTTTTTTTCAAATGTTTTATATGGAATGACTGTAAGCAGAATTTGGATAGTAATGGAGAATATGGAAGCAAACACAGTAATTCTTTATATTTGTAATAACTTATTAAAGTGAATTAACATTTTGCCTAAATGTGAGAGTGAACCTGCATAAACTGTATGAAGCATTGTTCTTGATTCTGTAATGAAATGCCAAAAATCAAACCAGGCAGAGATACACATTTCCTTCACCATTACTTTTTACTTATATTGAGTTAAATGGTTAATATCCAATTAAGATAAAATAACATTTTAAAATAAAAACACATTTTGAAGTGTCTAAGGGGGGGTGGAGACCTGTTGTACTGTAATCAAGAGTTCATGCTTTTTAAATAATTGTGGTTCAAGTTTCGTAGGACAATAGGAGTGTTAAATAACGGTGGTTAGAAAATAAATTCAGTGGCTGAGGTAAGAAAATTGATATGAAAATAAGAGGAAACATGAAATACACGGTCACATGACTAGGAACCGGAAGTAACCTTAGCCGTTGTGCTGAACTGTTTCAAGCGCAGCGCTGGCTGAACCCATTTAACCTATTTCGAAGAAAACTGGTACAATAAACGCTCCGATAACTCTTGATCCATGTTGCTTATACGAACCAATTGACAGCCGTATGACTCGCTCATGGATGAAGTGTGTTTATAGCCTCCGAGGGTAAAGTGGCAGTCATTTGAGTGAATTAGCAGGTTAGCCGAGCTCCATCATGACTGTGGCAGTGTTTTTCGGCTGTACGTTCATCGCTTTCGGCCCGGCCATCTCTTTGTTTCTGTTTACAATCGCCCGGGACCCGCTGCGTGTCATCTTCCTCATAGCAGGGTAAGTATCAGGGCAGATGTGCTCTCCTCCTCTCCCGGTGTGGCTGACTGAAAGTCCCGTGATACAGCACTTGATCTGGGCTGTGCTGCTTTAGTGAAATCACTAGGATCTGAAGCTTATTAAGAATATTACTATAACACGACAAGCTCACGCAGCTTTGAATGCATGGAACATAAAGATATTTAAAGGAATATCTCAGTTATATCAACTGTTTAAAAGTTTCGGGTCTGTAAGATCTTTTTTTTTTTTTTTTTTGTTGTAGAAATTAATACTTTTATTCAGCATTAAATTGATCCAAATATTTCACCGTTTACTGTATTTGTGATCAAATAAATGCATCCTTGTGTTGTGAGAAGAAGAGACTTCTTACAGACCCCAAACTAACCCTAACAGGGTGAGAAAAATAATGTTTTGTTTTGTTTTTTGGGTGAGCTACTCCTTTAAAGGATTAGTTCACTTCCTGATAATTTACTCACCCCCATGTCATCCAAGATGTTCATGTCTTTCTTTCTTCAGTCGAAAAGAAATTAAGGTTTTCGATGAAAACATTCCAGGATTTTTTTTTCCATATAGTGGACTTCAATGGACCCCAAACGGTTGAAGGTCAAAATTACAGTTTACAGCGATCCCAGACGAGGAATAAGGGTTTTATCTAGAGAAACCATTGCTCATTTGCTAAATTTTTTTTATTTTTTTATTTTGTAAGTTTTAACCATAAATGCTCATCTTGAACTAGCTCTCTTCTTCTTCTTCTTCTTCTTCTTCTTCTTCTTCTTCTTCTTCTTCTTCTTCTTCTTCTTCTTCTTCTCTATTTGAATCCCAGCAGTGTAGACGGCTGCTAAGTGTATTTCTGCCCTCCACAGGTCAAAGTTTGAACTAAATTGTCATGTACAATATGCTAGTGCAAGTATATAACAATTAATTTAAACTTTCTCCAAGGGCAGTAATACACTTCGCAGCATCTACACTGCTGGAATTCAAATAGAGAAGAAGAAGAGAGGTAGTTCAAGATGAGCATTTATGGTTAAAACTTATATAAATTTTTATTTTTTATTTTTTTTAGAAAATGAGTGATGGTTTCACTAGATTAGACCCTTATTTCTCGTCTGGTATCGTGTAGAACGCTTTGAAGCTGCAGTGAAACTGTTATTTTGACCTTCAGTCGTCTGGGGTCCACTGAAGTCCACTATATGGTGAAAAATACAGAAATGTTTTCATCAAAAACCGTCATTTATTTTCGACTGAAGAAAGAAAGACCTAAAGATCTTGGATGACATGGGGGTGAGTAAGTTATCAGGAAATTGTAATTTGAAAGTGAACTACTCCTTTAAGAGCAATAACAAGCAGTCTTTGTAACATGATTGTGTTTGTTTCAGGGCTTTCTTCTGGCTGGTGTCTTTGCTGCTGTCCTCTCTTGTCTGGTTCATCACAGTTCAGGTCAGCAACAAGAACAGTGCGACTCAGCAGAGAGGGCTGCTCATTTTCGGAGTCGTACTTTCTGTTCTGCTCCAGGAGACTTTCAGATATGGTTACTACAGATTGCTGAAGTAAGAATTAACCATCCATTTTCTGTGTTTGAAAAGAGCTACATAATCAATAAACCTAAATATAACAGCATATCATGTTCTTGAGCATCAACTGTATTGATATAACACCTAAGTGGCAGGGCTGTGTTGTGTTTAAACTCTGACGTCATCTATATGTTAGTTTGCACTCTTCTGTGCAAATGGAAGCAAAAATCTTGATCACTCATGTTGCAATTTGTCCAAATTAAATGCCCTCTAGAATGAAAATGTCCCTCCCCTGCAACTGACCAAGAAGTAGTGAATCATGGTTCATGACTATGACATAGCTAAACATATTTGCTTTAACAAAACAAAAACAAAAAATCACTACCATTCAAAAGTTTGGGGTCAGTACATTTTTATTTTTATTTTTTAAGTCTCTTATGCTCACCAAGGCGGCATTTGTTTGAAAAATACAGTAAAAATAGTGATATTGTGAAATATTACAATTTAAAATAACTTTTTTTCCTGTGATGGAAAAGCAGAATTTTCAGAATCATTACACCAGTCTTCAGTGTCACATGATCCTTCAGAAATCATTTTAATATGCTGATTTGATGCTCAAAAAACATTTCTTATTATCATTTAGAGCTGTAAAAAGTACCAACTTCAGTAGTACCAAGTTGGTACTGAAATTTTTAAAATGTGACGCTTTGAGCGCTATTGAGTGGATTCGTAAACACCTGATTGGCCTTTGTGTTCAGGCGCTCATCATATATGTCTGTGATTGGCTAAAATTTCAGTACCAATTGGCACTCTATTATCAATATTGAAAACAAATTTGCTGCTTAATATTTTTGTTGAAACCATGATACATTTTTTAGGATAATTTGATGAATAGAAATTCAAAAGAACAGTGTTTATTTTGAAATTGAAATATTTTGTAACATTATAAATTGTCTACTCTCACTTTTCATCAGTTTAATGACAGTATTTATTTATTTCAATGGTCAATTAGCATAGGATAAGAGTAATAAAGTCAAAATACGAAAAACAAGAAAAAATTCAATCACTAATCTTGATTGGATATTGATGATTCTTCACTGTGATTTGTCATGTTGTTTTAAATACAATGGAGTTTGAATATAATGTTGTTGCCTGATGAAGATCATACGATCGAAACGTTTCTAATAAAGAACTTGTTTACTGTTTTGCAAGTCAATAGTGTGCAGGATTTTCTTGTTTTTTTTTAACATTTTGTTACATTTAAAAACAAATAAAAAATAAATCCTACAGTCCCCAGAACACTAATGTATATCCCACCCAATCCTCCTGTTTTAGTAGGAAATATTTAGCACATGACAGAAAACACTGAACACAAACTCCTCGTCAGGTTTCGTGGGGTCTTTAAATAGCTTAAAGATTACGTCAGTGATTCACATTGGCATTCAATGTTGGTGTTGTGTAGGAGGGTGGTTGTTAACGTCTGTTATTGTATCTCCCAGGAAAGCAAATGAAGGCCTGTTGGCGCTCAGTCAGGAGGACACCATGCCCATCTCCATGCGGCAGCTAGCTTATGGTAAACGTCCATCACACGCTTCTGCTTGTACTGCAATAAACGGCCGATGTTTGTCTAACTATGTGTGTCACTGGTTTGCAGTATCAGGTCTGGGCTTTGGCTTCATGAGTGGTGCGTTTTCTGTGGTCAACATACTCTCGGACTCCTTGGGTCCAGGAACTGTCGGTATCCATGGTGACCCTCAGCATTACTTCATATCCTCAGGTAATGAGATGCAAGTTTGTGTTTGAACCCAGAGAATCATATCCAGTTTGACTCAAATGTTCAGTGTGTGCTTTTTCTCCTCAGCCTTTATGACACTGGCCATTATCTTGCTGCACATGTTCTGGGGGGTCGTTTTCTTCGAGGCGTGTGAGCGACAGAGATGGTGGGCTCTTGGAGCTGTGGTCATCAGTCATCTTATAGTATCATGCCTGGTAAGTCAACACACATCATGCAGGGGTACCAAACATCATCAACTGAATACCTATGGCATAAAATATTTACATGAAGTGTGCCCTGAGATTTTACATTTTTTCTTTTTTTTTTTTTAAGCTTTAATAATTTAACATTACATCTGCATGTTCATAGTTTTCTGATATTGGTTAATGGTCACATGACATGCAAGTAAACATAACTTTTAATCTGTTTTATTTTAGTTTTATTAGTTTAATAATGAACTAAAATAAAATGTAATTCATGTTAATTTTAGTTTAATTTATAGTAATAGTAATTTTATGTGCTTTTTTTTTTGGTCACATATTGCTATTTAGGTTTAATTTATTTTTTATTTCAGTTAGCTTTTGTTTTTATTTATTTCCCTTTAATAATTTTATTAACTTGTTTCATTTTATTGCCTAGGCAACATTTCTAATTTTTTTATATATATATATATATATATATATATATATATATATATATAAATTTTTTTTTTTTTCCAATTAATAATGTTTTTAATAGTTGTAATTAACAATAAAAACCCTGTTTTGATTTGTTTTTTATTTTAAAAGGGCTGCACTAATATAGGGTTTATTATTGTTAATATATTGTTTTAATTATAAGATATAAATAATATATTGCTGTTGTAAATTACAATTTTCCTGTAAAAAAAAAATATAGATATAAAAAAAGATATAAAATATTATATATTTTTTTACTTTGCAAATTACAATGCTAATATTTATATTTAATAATATTAATGAAATTGTGTGAATGTCTAAATAAAGTGAACCTAGCACACAATGCGTGCCCAAAATACATGTTAAACTTACTGCACATACAGATATGTAGTTGGTAAGAAATTTACTGCATTTACTGACGCTGAAAACACTGTGCCTAATCTAAATCGTCGCTATATCAATTTCAGTTTATTTCAGTTAATTGTGCAGCCACATTTATTCTTTTTAATTTGACATTTGATTCAATTATTAGCTTCCATTTGAGAAACACCGCAGTAAAGCATTACTCAGCAACAGACATGACTAACACAGCTGACGAACTCTGATCACAAGTGCATCATGTGAGACATTGCTACTTTTTTTTCCTCCCCACAGACATTTGTGAACCCACACTATCAAGGCAGTCTGATCCCAACCTACATCATACTGTCTATCATGGCGGCCTGGGCGTACTTATATGCTGGAGGATCTTTGAGGAACCTCAAACTCTGCCTCACCTGTAAAGATAAAGATTTCCTGCTGGCCAATCACAGGCCTAGATAACCCATCAGCTACAAACAGGACTTTATCCAAAGACCGGCTCACTGAGCCAGTAGGCTGACAACACGGCCAGCAGCCCTGGACTCTGGGAGGCTTATGGTCTAGGTAGTCTGCGTACGAATGGTTGCCGAGTAACAGGAATTTTATGTCTGCAGATCTTGCACTTTCTGTAATTACCTCCTCTTCCGTTTTCTGTTCTGTACCTCATGTTCTGTGTGTGTGTGAGCGAGACACTGAAACCATGTCAGAGAGAATGTGTGTTTTATACTAAAGAATTATGTCTAGAGCTGCTTTCATATGTGATTTTTTTTTCCTTCGTAGCAGGTTTTAAATGAGGTATTGTATAAGTTTGGCCTTTAAATAGTTTATTCTCCCTCTTATCAGGGTTTCCCCCCTGTATTTTATGTTTAACTGACCAATTAGGCTCATCGTCTGCTAATGAGTCTTAGAAAAGATTCTCTTGTGATCAAACCTGGGAGTATGGTGTTGGGCTGTCCTTTTAATTCATGTCTGTAATCTTGTCTTTTAAAATATCCTCAACTTTCCCTAGGGCAGCAGTTTAATTTTCCCATGTATCGCTATCCCAGTGGTACTTGAATGCATTTAAACTGCTTGGGCTTGAATGAGCAAGGCAGTGGCCACTTTTCAATAAAACCACTACTCTCTATCTACTTTGCAGGAAGCTCTGAATGATATTAAAAACTTAAGTGGGGTCAGTGGTATCTGTTTTGATGTCACTTTTATTGGACTCATGCTTTTAGTTTCCTTTGTAAGATGCAAGACATTTTCATTCATAATAAAGTAGCTTGATTAATTGTAATCGTTCTTTCATGTGCATTTTGTTCTGAGTACATTTGACCCCATGCTGGTCGTGTTTGTAAAGAAACTGGGATATAATTCCTGCTGTGTATCAAGCCATGATTTAATCTCCAATCTCATACATGATTATGTTCTAAAACATTTATTAATTTAATGTGTCCTTGCTGAATAAAAGTATCAAACTAAAAAAAAAAAAACTTGCTGACCCCACACTTTTTTTCTTTTTCCCTTATTTTGATTTTTGAATTTGTGACACATCATAAATGCAGTTTCAGATTCAAACATTTATTGCATCTGACATAAGAAACCTGGTGTAGGCGGTTCAAAAAAATTCAAATAAATACAGATACTCATGTAAAACAATTTCCTAATGAAGCATTATACACAATGTACAATATTCTTTTTTGTCATTTTATACATTTTTTTTTTTTTTTTAAATAAAACACTTTCATGCAGAATATCCTGAAAAAAAGGCAGAGCCAAAAAATTAATAGCGGAGAAAGACTGTGCATTAAGTTGAGAGAAGGAATATACAATCAACACACGTGCGTGTGTGTACATGTGTAAACAGATTGTGCGGCCCACCCAAGCTCTGCTTGATTGCTAAGAAATGAAAGGTGAAATAAAAACACTTGATTATGTGTTTAAGATGTATATGTAATCATAAAAATCATAAAAGCCTGCACTGAATACTAAAGTGAGTCTTAATGTGCGCACATAAGGTCAGTAATCTGTGTCGGATCCCTCTGCATTGTCCACATTACGAGAGAGCATGTAGTTGTCCATGTCGATAGAACGGCAGTTATTAATAGCATAACGCAGCCTCTCCGCCATGACCGGTTGGCTAGAGTAAGGTGGGAGGCGGAGCTGGAAGAAGCACGTCTGAGAGGTGGGAAGACTGTCGTATGGCTTAAGAGAGCAGAGATGCACATTAGTACATAAACACAAATGTATGTCCATCCACACACACAAACATGGCCACATTCTTACCCGGTCCACCTTCATGATCTGGAACCTCTGGGATATGTCAGCAGTGTTAGCTGGCAGACGGGAGCGTCCTGAGACGAAGCGCATAAAGAGCACTCTCTCCTCATTGGAGAACTCCTCCAGCGTCTGCCAGAACCACTGGACCAGCTGCTGCTGCTCATCCACCTCCCTGTACCGGACCACCTTCTTCAGAACCTCCACACTGATCTCCGGCAGCCCGCAGACCATCTGTTCCAGCTGCCGCGCTGTTAGTAAGGAGAGCAAGGGAACAGGGACGATCCAGGACATGCCCTCGCGCACCGCCCCGACCTAACGTGCGTGAATAACAGGATCAGATGACAAGTCATTATATAGGTGTGGATACGCTCCCATATATTTGAGGAAAGGATACACTCATTTAAACACAGTTGAGCATTGAGTTTAACACACCTGGCGATCTATTTCATGCAGGCGATACTCAATGGCGCGCTCTACATACTCCTTCCTATTGGAAAAGGTCAGCGGTATGCTGTTTCCTCCAGGGATGATGGGAACCATTTTCCCATCAGCACTTTGGCCAACAAATGAATCCAGTGGAATCATCTATTGAAAAAGGAAAAGACAAACTTTTTGTTAAAGTTCTAGTTTCTATTAATTAATAATTATAAACAATATAAACCATATGTATGATAAAAATAAAAAAATTGAGTTAAAAGTTTACACTTTCACCAATTAATCTATTGTACTTTTTTAGTCATTTGTGTTTAATCATTAAAGGGTTCTAAAAATATTTTTGCTTATAATTTCTACCTGATAAAGTATATTAGAGCTTGACATTACTAGAAACATTTATATTTGTAATAAATACTTCCATGTCTAAGATTTCATTAAATTTATCATGACTTTCCCGGTCTAAAGAACAAGTTTATCCAGATTTTCAAAGGCTGAGGGAATTCTGGATTTTAAATGAAAATTAAATCTGTTGAGGGTACAAATTAGAATAACTCAATATGTAAGCTGAAATAATATTTCTTAGAGTTAAAGCTGCTGTCCGTAACTTTTTTTTGTGTTCAAAATGTACAAAAAATATATAATGAGTGAGTACATAATGAACCCATTTTCCAAACCATGTTTTTGTCTTACCCTAAGCCTTTGTCTAAGCCTCTCCCAACGTTTTTTTCTCCATTTAACACCTATTTGCCTCCTGTTTGCCACCTGTTTGCCGCTGTCGCCTTTGGCTTGCTTAGTTGGGGACACTTGACATTCAATATTCAACAGTATTCTTGACATTAATTCAACAGTGCTTTTGATCTGCCTGCATTGACACTATTCTTTAAGAGCTGCTGTGCAGCCAAATTATATACCAGTTATCACTGTAAAGCTGCTTTGACACAATCTGCATTGTAAAAAGCGCAATATAAATAAAGGTGACTTGACTTGACCCTGAAATAATAAGTGTTTATATTCTGATTATTTTAGACTGGTCCTGTCGGCACCACTGCGGAGTAGCACAGAACCAGTGTGACTCTTCATAGACATAAACAGAGAGAAGTAGCTCCGGCTACATGCTCTTCCGCAAGACGCATACAGTTCTGTTTTTTTAACCGCTAGAGCACCAAAAGTTACAGACTGCAGCTTTAATTTAGTTTATTTTAAAGTATATTTAGTAGGACATGTATTTTAAGCCATCTTGGGGCCCCTTGGAACTGTGCTGCGGCCCTCCCAGGTTGAGAACCACTAAGTTAGATTGAGCACATGTCCCCTATGAGAAACAAGACTGTAAAAATTAGTATTTTGTGGGCGTCCACTCCACCTCATGGAAGTTCTGCTCTGTGATGCCGCTGTCCTCCAGGTGCAAGATGCTGTTGAGTGTCTGTACGTAGAGCAAATCCACTTCCTCCAGATCCTCAAGGGTGAGAGGAATACAGCACAGCTGCTTCCACACCATTGGAGCGAGATGCAGGTCTAGAGGCTTCTTAGTGCGGATGGCCACTCCCATAAGAATACCCAGGAACTTGAACTGCAGCAGATGCTCTTCCAGACAGGCTGAGGGATTCAGCAAGAACCTGAGGCCACACAAAGTTCATGAAGACCTGATCAGTTCATGAGTTTAGCGGAATACAATATTAAGACATTTGTCTGTCGGCACTCACCTGTCTCGGTTGTAGCCCACCTCTGCTGCAGCGTTGGGAGAAGGGATAAGAAGGTCCACCACTCCTGTCTCCAGCTCCTATACAGAGCGACATGCCTCAATTAAACATTCGTTCATTTTTCATGAGATGTCATGATGTGATGTGATTATATTAGTGCTGTCAATTGATTTTTTAAAAAAGGACTGCATTTATTGCATTCAAATTATTTATCCCTTTTTTATATTTAATAAGTAGTGCAGTCAAGCAATTAATCGCATCCAAGATAAAAGTTTGCGTTTACATAATATATATATATATATATATATGTGTGTGTGTGTGTACGGTGTATATATTATGTATATATACACACACATACATGTGTACATTTAAGAAATATTTACATGTATATATTATTATTGTAGCAAATTAGCTCAAAATAAATATGAATAATTAATCATAACTAGTTATAATTAATAATTAATATTTTAATCAGTTAATAAAATTAACTGAATGTAATAAAATTAATATTACAATCAATTAACCTGTTGTTCAATGAACACACAGTGTTAATTGTTTATTAACTAAGAAATGTTCATTTCCAGGTTATGGGAAATAATCTTATTCTACTAAAAGCCTGTAGTCAGGACCGACATGAATAGGGACTCCCGTACATGAGCGCAAAACACGGACAACCTTACGTGTGACATGAACAAGACTTTATTAACTAGACTAAACACTTAAACTACTCTAACATTCACACACATACATGCATACAGTTTACCAAGAGAGAGAGAGAAAGCAGAGTACAGGAAGCAAGAAGTTACAGCATTGTTGGACATTCAGCAGATCAACAGCCTTGAGCAAACCATCAGTTTAGTTTTAACAGGCCCTTCTTTAAAAGGGGTAAGGATACTCAATGTATCCGATAATGAGACTAAGTTTGATACTTGCATGTCTCTCCAAGTTGAATTAAAACTGTCCTGATGCAATTTGTGGAGGCTCCTGTTGAATCTTTGCTGATATTTTCTTGACGAAAGAGAACCGGCTGGATTCAGAGGATCTTTGGTGAATGGAAGGTCTAGGCCGAGGCCTGGCACAAGCTTGGGGTTCCTTAGAAGCTTCTAGCTTCTTAAAGCATCATCTTGACGTCAGCATTCATCAGTAAAAGAGAAGAAGAGGAGGAAGAGCAGGAAGATAGGGGGTTCCTTGTGATCAGTGAATATAAGGGGTGAAGATGTCACACCCTCTTGAGGTGTCTGAGCCAATAAGGAGTTCCCCTTTCAGAGGGAAGTTTTACGAGTCTTTGTTCTGTAGCAAGATATTAGCATAAGACACTGGATTGGATGAATGAGAGAATAACCTTCTAGATTCTTATAATACTAATGTGTCACAGAGTTAGTAACATGTGACATAAATTACCAAATAGGAAATGAAAGTTGGAGTCCGTAGATACCAAGCATGCTGCCAATGTGATCTCAGTTAACTATACATTTGCAACTATGGAACATTAATACCAAAATAGTTCAAAAGAGAGAATTAATGCATAGAATAAAGCCTATAAAAGGAAAGTCATGAGATGGGAAACTTGGATACATGTTTATACATTTCCCAAGTGGTTATATAGAGAATACATAGGATTAAGAGAGTTTATTTGTCCTTCTCAGGAAGAATGAGTCACTAGTCTCTCCAGAATTCTTCTGGATCATAAAAGTACCATATAACTGTAACAGGACACCTAGGTTGGCCTGTGTGCTAGCAACATTGGGATGCTGGTTACAGTTTTAGGGGGATGAGTTCAGAGAACTTTGATAGGGAGAGTGAGTTTATGGGTAATTCATTAAATACAATGAATAATTGTGTGGCTGATTGGTCCAGACGTTACATTATTATTTTATTATAATATTTTATATATAAATATAATTTATTTTTGTTAAAAATATATATGCATGTGTGTGTATTTATATATACATAAATATACACAGTACACACATATATTATGTAAACCTTTATTTTGGATGCGATTAATCACAATTAATCATTTGACAGCACTAATAAAAAGCATCCTCTTCTGTTAACAGAAAATATTAAAAATCACAGAAAGTAACATTATTTTCAACAGCCCTACATTATATAGATCACAGTTGGGATCACCATACCTGGCACATCTCTGTGATTGTGTCGTCAAACACCCCTCCAGCATCATCTGCCCCCTCCCCCACGAGCTTGACTTTCCAGGCTCGTGACGGCAGCCTCAGATCAGATGCGTTCAGTTTCACAACCTGCCTAGCAATCTGCACAAAGATGGGTTTACACTTCCTCCCTCTGATAAAACAGAAAAAAAAAATAAGATGTTAAAATTCTTACATTCTACATCTAATAAAAAGTAGGCAAAGATTAGGAATTAAATGTGTAAGCAGTGTTCTGGTTACAATTCTGAACATGACTGACCGTGTAGAGATTCTTTTGACTGTGATCTGTGGGCCGTAGTTCTTCCCCTGCACCATGGTTTTTCCGATGGAGCGCACCATGGGCAGTGTGTAAACTCTAGGGGCCAGCAGGGGCCTCAGCTGACCCTGGACTATACCCCACGTACCTGCATTATAGCGTGACGTGCAGCTCTGAAATCAAAATGAGTCAAGATTGCAACATCACAGTCAGTGCTCATAGGGTTTTGTCCAACAGACTCAAAGTAAATCAATAAATCGATGCAAACATGACATGTTTGTGCGTGTTTGAGTGCGTGTATACCTGGTTGTTGGGGCTGAGGTTCAGCAGTCTCCATGAGGAGTACATGAGGTCAGAGAAGTGGTAGAGCAGGCGCAGTCGGGCCCTCAGAGCCTCCATACTGACCTCTCTTAGGGCACTGTACTGAGGAGGCACACACACGGGCAAGCCCAGCTGCAGAGGCACTGATGAACCTGAATACACAAACAATTCATCTCAACAACTGATGATCACACCTATGCTTGTTTTTTTTTTTTACATAATCGTGTAAAACTGAATGAATTTAAAGTATTGGGTCTAATTACGATTTTTAGAAATAACTGATTATTTGCCACCCAACTAAGGATTTTTAAGTGAATTTACAGATAACAGGTCTGTCAAATTCATGCGAAACTTAGTACATCACATAGGAGGCGAGTTAAATGACAAAATGACATACAAAAACAATGGGTTTCATTTGTTAAAGTCTCAGTGGTTTAACTGGATTGCTTTGCAATGTGTTAACACACACATATTATATATATATATATATATATATATATATATATATATATATATATATATATATATATATATATATATATACACACACACACACACACGCATATATATGTATATGTATATATCTATATCTATCTATATGTATGTATGTGTATATGTATGTGTATATGTATGTGTATATATATATATATATATATATATATATATATATATATATATATATATATATATATATATATATATATATATATATATATATATATATATATATATATATATATAATTCAGTTTTATAGAACATTGAAATTAAATAATAATAATAATAATAATAATAATAATAGAGTCAGAGTTCTAGCCAGTGTTTGTGTGTCTGTACCTGGAGCACGTGGTGGTACAGGCGGTGCAGTCCATGCTGCACTGTGGCAACGGCCGGCAGATATCTGCTGGATGTTTTTGCCTTGTAAAGCACTGATGAGGGTCGGCTCTCTGACATGGTTGGTGTGGCCCAAGCCCAGCTTAAAAAAAAAATAATAATAATAATTTAAAATTAAAATACCAAACTGTTGCAAACCATACCGTTCTTCAACTAATATGTAAAAACAATGGCAAAAATAATGATTTTGTTAAGCCCCCTACTAAACACACACCTGTCCCTCTGAGTTGCTCCCCCAGGCGTAAACATCTCCAGTTGAAGAGAGTGAAAGCGTGTGCTCGGCACCAACAACCACATCCTCTATAAACACACCCATTAAAGCAGGGACCTGCTGAGGCCGGTTATGATTTCGAGCTCGTCCCTCCGGCAGACCAATTAAACGATCTGTTACATTAAAGTAAAAACATTAAAAACCCCAATGTTCTGGATGCTTTGACAGTTTACAGAAGTGTACAGTTTCTCCCTGAGACAAGTATGCGTCCATGTCTGCACATGACTTACCCTGCCCAAACGTGTACACATTTCCATCTTTGGTTAGAGCAACTGAGAACTGCGTGCCACATGCCACCTTCTTTATTCCAATTCCACACAAAACATCCACTTTCTGTAAAAAAACAAACACTTAATTTAGTAAAGAGTTTATGAAATGTAATATGCTTAGTTGTGTATTCTTGTGATGGTGTTGTCATATAAATGTGTCAGTAGTGGTACCTGTGGGGAAGATTTGGCTGTCGAGTTTCCCAATCCCAGTTTGCCATAATCTCCATCTCCAAACGCCCAGACGGTCATACCATCAGCCGATACTGCCAAAGTGTGATTAAGCCCACATGCAACCTACACACAGATATGAACAAATAAAATTGTGCATATGTAAAGTGCCATTCAAAAGTTCACACTCTGGGATTCAGCCTAATTTAAAGGCCCACTGAAGTGTGTCTTGAATCACGCAGCATTATTCAGTGTTGATGTAATTTCACTGAAACAGGAAGACAGGATGGGATATATCGAACAGCTCTGCCCCTTTTTTAAAATAGCCAATAGCGTTTTGTTTATATCACAGCTGGGACAGAGCTGTTGAGCTTGGTAAAGCCTCAGTTTCCTTCTAATCTCTAACCGTTTCTCCTCCTAATGTCCTATATAACGCTTTAAAATACAGCATTCTGTGCAGAATTCAAATGGGTCCGATGCGTATTGTGGTCTGCGCTGACTCTCACATATGATCCACTTTGTGCTATCGTGTCTCTGGAGCGGAGCAGACTGTGTGCGCTGAGGTTCACGTGACACTAACGTGAAACCAGACTCCATTTGCCTCAATGGAAAGCATATTTAAACTTAATCGTTCCCTATCCCCTATATAGTGCACTATGTAGAAACTAGCAAATGTGTGACCGATTTCAGCCACAGCCCTATTTGTAATGTAGGGGGTGAAATGCTTTACATTCTAGAGAGCATTTGATTGGACAGAAAATTTGATGAGAAGCTGAAGTGCAGCGTTATCAAAATCATTGATCCATATTGGCAGAAGTGAGAGACTGAGTTTCGAATGCTTATATCTTCTAAATATAAATTATGTCATTGTTTTGGACCACACTAGCTTATAGAAAAGAGTAAAGCTAACATATTCATACATTAAATTTAGATTTCATGGTGCCTTTAAACCTTTAAATCAAGTTTTAGAACTTGAAATTAAAAGCAAAAGAGGATAAATGAAATGCCTTCATGAAACAACATTCATGAAACAAATTTAATTTCATTAACAAAATATTTGATATTAATAAAATTACTAATACATTAAAATGTAATATATTA